>NC_083402.1:108605212-108905212 GCF_020745735.1 Hemiscyllium ocellatum
TGATGTCGGAAGATGAAGTTACAATTCAAGGACACATGTAGGAACATGTGGCAGTTTAGTATTGATGTGCTCAATAGGGATTTCCGGGATGAAAGGAACATCAGACAAGAGACATCAGATAAAGGGACATCAGTGGATGCTGTATGATTGGGATATCCAACAGACCTTTGGAAAAGTCCACCGCAGGAGGTTAGTTATCAAGCAAATGTGACAGAATTAACATGCTGGCATAGATTAATGACTAACAGGCTGAAAATAAAGTGTTGGAATAAATGAGTCAGATTGGCAAGCTGTGATTAATGGGATACCATAAGGGTCAACAATGTGCCCCAGTTGTTGATAACATGTATCAATGATTCCACGATGGACACCAAATGTAATTTTTCCAAGTTTGAGGAAGACAAACAACTTGATGAGATGTTGGATGAGGAAAATTCAAAGCAACTTCAATGGATTTTCACAGGCTTAGGAGTGGGAACATGGAAGATGAAAAATAAGAAGCACAAATTGAGTTTTTCCAATTTGGCAAAAGGTAAAGATATGTCGAGTATTTTTAAAATAGTCAGAGATTAGAAAATGTAGATGTACAAAAGGGCCTGAATCTACTTCGCAATAAATCACTGAAGGCTAACATGAAGGTGTGGAAGTCTAGTGATATTAGGAAACGTCATGGTATTTAATTTTGTTACAAGAGGAATTGAGTAGAAGAGCGGCAAAGTCATGCTCAGTTGTACAAAACCATGGTTGAACTTTGAGCACTTTTGATCCCTTTACCCTAGCTCAATGTTACTGTCACTGGGGGCAGGTGACAAATATCCACCAGATCCCTGCTGAGGATGGTGGAAGAGTCCAATGAGGAGAGATTGAGAAAATAGTTTATGTATTCTCTGATGTTCCAAATATTGAGAAGTTTCCTGAATGAAAACTATAAAACACTTAAAGCGATAGCAAGATAAATGTCAGTAAGATGTTTCCTCTGGTTGGGCAATATAATTTTGAAAGAAAGAATTAGCAATTGAACACAGAAATAAAGATGCATTGTTGGGATTTTGATGTCATAATGTGGATAAAGCTATTGAATTGGATGGTCAGCCATGACTATACTGCAAGAATGAGCAATGGGCTGAATGGCCAAGTCCTGCTCTAATGTTGCCGTATCCATTAACATCATGACCTGTATATTTCCGGTGAATATTTCCTATTCACGAACAGCATACTGAAACGTGAACAGGGAACATCAGATCAGATGCCACATTGAAGGCAAGATGGCGTCTAAGTCCAAAGAAAATGGTCTGAATTTTGAATTATTTTCTCCTGAGATGGTTCACTTAATGGTGAAAATACACACTGTTGAAACAAAAACTGAATGTGATATGTCATGAAAGAGACTTTTTGTAAGTTTGACTTTGTGAAATGAACCAATACAAATCCATTTGACTTTTTAAAATTTTTATCATTGCTATGTTACTACAAGTCATTGACATCAACACTACTGAATTCATTTTAATAGCATCCACAGAAGACATTTGACAAATTTACGGTTCTAGTCAGCACCCATTGTGGGAATTTGAGGACGAGATCATTAAATTGTGCTGGATTTTTCATTCACTCTGGATTGGAAAATCCTACAGGGTCTGTTGACCTCTGAGGCCTGATTCCCAAAATTAGCTGCTGCAAGATGAAGGTTCTTATCAGAAATCCAAATTCATAAAATGTAATTTTTTACTTTAAAAAGTTACTGAATCTGATTCCATATGGGTAGAATATTCTACAAACATAACGATCCAGTCAACATCATTTTCAATTTCTACAGTATTGATCAAGTATTTCTCTCACAGTACAGCTGGTTGAACAACATTGAGAAGCGAGTTGTCTTTTTGTCTTGGATATTGGAAGACCAGATGGCATCGTGTTGTCTGTCTCAATCTCAGAGGCAAACTGCTCATGCTGTTGCGAAACTGAGTCAAACGGCTCCATTTCAGCATTCACCAACATTTTTTGAGACTTCTTTATCTCCTTCTCCAGGAATGGGACATCATCTCTGGTATCCATTAACAAAGCTGAAACAGAGAGAGAACTCCATTTGTGTACACTGAGGATTATGGGGATTGATTGTTGTTTCTTTCCTCCCTCTGTCACTGCTGCACTCTTTATACCCGATAATGGGATATTATGACCATTTTACAGCACTTGTGACTGTTCAGACATAAGACTTCAAATCTCCAAAAAACAATTTGAATGTTGAATTCAATGCAGAAAGCGATGACACAGTCTTCCGAAAACAGCAACAAAATTTGAAAAATCTGTCAACTATTTACAATACTGGGTCTCTGCAGTGAAACTTGTCATACATTGATAAGTGTCAAATATGGCCAAAATGTAATTCATTAAGCATATACTCTGCCCGCAGTAGTGACCCCATCGCCTGACATTACGCCCATTCTACCACTTGCTGTACCCAGAATGACTTGCCACTGTTTGGATATTCCATAATGCACCATCAGTCCTGGCACCAATGTTATCCTTAAAAAGCCATTGACATCTGAATAGGAACCATCAGCCTGGAGCTGCCCTGCATGGTCAATAATATTTGCTCCAGAAATGGAAGAGGTGGGAAATTAGTTTTGAGGACAGGAAACTGGGGGTCCTGGTGGGTGGGGTGATGCAGAGGAATGTTGTACACTTCTCCCAGTTAGACAGGAAAGGGCATGACACCAGATCCTGCCAATTGGTCTGAGGTTGCCCCCTTCCCACCATGTCAATGTTGACTCAATTGTCTCAAGTTATGCCTGGCAGTATATGAAGAATGACTTTCTCTGATCATCCAGGCTAAGAGATTAATCTTCTCTCTGTACTTATATTTTTCTATCTCTGCCTCTGCACACACCATCCATCAAGGTTTTTGTTCTATGATCTTTACCATTGCTTGCATTATCTTCTCTCTCTCACTCTCACCCACCTCGACACCTTTAATCCTGCATTACCTCTGCATTGACCCCTCACTTGCTCATGGCAACTCACCACCTTTGCCCCAGATACACCAGTACTAACAGCTATGCTACCCACTTTTACCTTAGTCAATTTCCCCACTTTCTCTCTATCCAGGGGAAAAGAGCTCACATAGCGCAGAATGAGCCAAGGCAGTTTGTGTGCTGCCCAACATATGGCTCCTCACCCCTTAAAGAAAGGATTCATGATCCTTATTATTTCAAATACCTGACTGACCATACTTAATCCTCTAGATGTCTATTGGACACTGCCCTTGACTTACTGTGTCACCACCCCTGACTGAAGGCTGTCTCCCTTGACTGAGTCCGCCGAACAAATGTTACACATTTCCTGGTTTTGAGTTTGCACTATACAGCAAGGCAAGACAGAAATCTTGGATGCTTGGGAACTCGAGCTCAGGAGACAAAATGCAAAAAGGTAAGGTAAGGTAAGGCAAGGAAGGGAGTATAAGCATCCAGCATGATCCACACTGTGAGGTGGAAGCCTGTCCCTGAGCTTTTAGCCCCTTTCAAACAGAATGTTGAACTTGGGGAGTAACAGCCAACACACACTCTCTCTGTAATCCCAGAGTATGAGACCAGATTCCTCCTGATTGCAGTTACATTTTTCAGACCAGTTAAATAGACAGCGAACCTTCACAATTTAGCAGAGCTGGATTTAATCACAGCCTTCTATACAGTGGGCAGGACCACTATCATGGCACTAAATACGAAACAATGCTTCACTTCTCTATGCTGCATAGAAGTACAGAAGGAACAGCACAGAAACAGTCAGTAAGTAAAGCTGCCCGTTGGTGAGGCTAATGTTGCATGCCGCCCATTGCATTCCGCCTTCCTCGACTGCAAGAGGAAAGTTGCAAAGTCCCAATATCATCATAGTGGGTCTGTCAACACAGCAGGGGATGAGGTGACAGACTGACTCCTTCACAGGAGGCTGACTGACAGCTACATAGAGGGAAAGATGTTCAGTGCCCACTCCTTTATTGTGGACCTCAGTGTCTTCACAAGACAACCATGGGAAATGGACTAAATTGTGTTCAATGTGAAAGGAAAATTCTGCCCTCGCACACAGGCTCATTATCAACTAGAGTCACTGAATAATAGTCAGGAACAGAAACCTACTGATTTATTTCTCCTCCTTTTCCAACTGAAGGTTGCAAAGGCCAATTGTGTCTCTCTAACTCACTGAATTTAACTAACAACTTTGACTGAAAATTTAAAAAAATCATTTTTTGGCATTGTAGGCTAGGACAATGTTCAGAATTCAATGATTCTGATTGCATCTGGGTTAATAGCATGGAATGTGATACTCACCGCGTTCAGTTGAAAAATGAGTACCCGCACAGACTTTGAGTATCTCTCTCATTAATTCACGACCACAGACATTTGTGAACACATGATCATACGGATAGGGGCCAGGCTCAACAGAGGGTAGCAGCAGTCCGACTGCAATGATGACCACCAGACACTTCATCGCAGCTCGCAAGTGATCAGCTTCAGCTTGTTCTACTCTGTCCAGAAACCTAGAACAAAATACTCTGATCAATTTCGAATGATTCTACTGCACAAATCAGATCTGCATTCAATGGCAGATCTCAATTTCTTTTCCTGTTAAAAACTCAAATTAAACCAGCCTCTGTATTGTTTCAGCAGAACGATGTCCAAACCTTCTCAGTCTCTCACTTTGTTCTAACTTGCATCTTCCCCCTTTTTATAGTGACTTTGCTCCCTTACAGTAACTTATCATTATCAGGCATTAACTTCTGTCCTTTTTTCTGGAAACTTCTGAAATCTGACTGACACGTCATTTTGCAAAATGTCTGAATCAAGCATAACTATAACCCTTTAATGATTCATGTTTAGTTAAGCCCATTGTTAAATATTCTAGATATCTATCGGTTGTGACTTGTTAATTCTTCAATCAGAGACAATTTGTCAGTGAACAACCTGCTATCCCTTCTGCAAATCATGGGAAGCATTCAGAAAAGGAAATCTGAGAAGAAACCTTCTGCTCATCAAAAATCCACATCACAGATCTTATGAAGAAAAATGATGGAACTGTGTGAGATATTGGTTTGTAGCCTCGCTATATTCCGTAGTACCAGCTCACTAGATTCAGTAATACTGGGTTCCTGTTCATTCGTTCATAATTGTTTACTAACCCTAATCAGTGCATTGATCTATTTGTACTGAGTGATGCCACTATGATTGTTAGTTTGCAGTGAGTAGATGATATCATTGAGCTTTGCACAGTGCAGGAAATAATTCATTCTTTCTATATACGAATCAGAATATTTTGATTGATCGTCCTGCCTTATTGTCAATGAAAAGATGATTCACTACTGTCCTGGTGCATGAAGCTGACAGCATCATAACCACTTGATAAACAAAATCAGTTCCCATCTGTGAGAGACTCACATTGATAATTGAATTAGGAAGAAAAATTTTTAAACTGAGATTAGGTGAAATTATATGGAGTTTAAGGATAGTATTAGTGAAAGATGTTGAATTGGCAATGATTTTACTGGATAGTGAAGCTTACCCAAGGGAATGAATGGCGTTTCAAAGATATAAACTACATAATTTTATTATTGACATTTTGAAAACATCTCTGCTGCAGCACAGCTGCTGGAACAACAGCAAGTGGAGACCCTCTTCGAATCTTGAGAATTAAACCACTTAGAAGAGAAAATGGCTTTGTGTCGTTACTCTCAGTCTTAGAGACAAACTCGTTAAAAGCGTCAGCTAATTGATCATAGTGGCTGGAGCCATTGTCAATAGGTTCTTGTTTGTGATCCAACTAAAACTGCTGAATCCCAAAGTTCTCCAATGTTCTTTGAGCCTCCCCATATCCATCTTGCTGATGTAGTCATATTCATTGCCTGATCACGTAAGATCATAAACAGAGCTACGACTCGACCTGTGAACACTGAGTATGGTTGAGGTTGACCATGTTCTTTTATCCCTCTGTCAAAGCAGCACTCCCTTACTCCCTAAATCAGAAAATACGTTGTTGTGATCCTAACATTGCACATACAGTTGCTCAGACAGAACACTTCACATCTCCAGTAAACCATTTGAATGCGTTGACTTAAGAAACCAATGAACTGTCTTCCATTGCAAGCAGCACATAACTGTCTCTGTCATATATTTGCAGTTTCAATTTCATGTCATTATGTGAGACTGGAGCCCTCATATCAAGAAGATTTTACCAGTTTTCTTTGAATTCAACTGCCATCAAATCACCCATGTCATAAAATCAAACATGTAACAAGCACTACCCACCAGGGGCAAATCAAAAATATCTTAAGGAAATGATAGAGGGTAAGGGAGAGTGTTAAATCAAAATGATGTTGTAGGAGAAACTAATGCACTCCAACCACTTCTAAATGCATCCAGAGAGTTTGCCCATTCTTACAACTGTTTAAGCCTTTTATCCAGCTTGTGCCAATTAGCCAATATAGTTTGTAAAACATCTGAGAGTTTCTGTTTTTCTAACCTGCAGGATGGATGAACAAATCCTGCACCCCAACGGGCAAGCTCACTTGAGGAGATTGAGAATTCCGACCTGTCAGAGCTGACTCATAACTCGTGCCCAGTCATGGCTTCTAGTTAATGGCTGTTCATTTTGTAATGCCCTGATATATTTTAAATTAAAACTTGCTGTTTGTGTAAGACACACTGCACACATCACTGAAGTTAACCGGTTCTCAAGGGACTTATCAGGCAACAGAAGCTTTCCGTTACTGCTCAAACAGAATTATATAATGATTGGGGCAGTTACAACCCACATTCCCTCTTCACACACTCACCCTGTCAAACACACATCTTTGAATGAAAGGAAAGAAGTGCTAAGATGAAATTGATCCACAATTGGCCTAAGGAACCTTGTCATAATCAGGGTAGTAAATTAATAAGTTTCTGCTCCAAGATATTGTCCAGTGAATCCTGTTGAATGTGAGCTTGTGCATGTCTCAAATGAGCATATGATCAGAATCTCTGCATCCACCCAATTCCTAAAGACAATGGAGAAGAGGACTTGTACTGACCTTCTCTCCCTCTCATGTTCCTCACTCATCCTGCTGTGAAGACATCAGTCTCTGTCATCTTCCCCTGCTGTTGGGACAATCCTACTCTTGATAGCATTGTGAGTTTTATTAAACTCTCCCAGTGCAGGTAGAGGTGCACTCAAGATGGACATTATCCTTCCCCATTGTCCCCAGAGCCTGTTTCTGTGCTGTATTTTGTGAGTAATTCTATGCAACATTGAAAAATGAAACATTGGCCAGATTTTAATACCAAGAGAGTAGCCCTGCCCGCTGTATGGGGCATTTCCAGTTTAGGAAGGGTGGTTTTTAGTTTACACAAAAACAGAAATTGCTGAAGAAGCTCAGCAGGTCTGGCAGCATCTGTGAATAGAAAACAGAGTAAATATTTCAAGCCCAATGATCCTTGTGCTGAAGAAAGGTCACTGTATTCTAAAAGTTAATTCAGCTGTCTTTTCAAAAATGCAGCTGAATTTGCTGAGATTCTCCAGCAATATCTGTTTTGGTTTCAACCTTCAGTCTGTGTAATTCTTTGTTTTATTTTCATGACATTTGATTTTTCAGACTGGAAATATTTCACTCTTTAAGAGGAATCTCTTTCTCCAAGGTTCCTGAGGCCAATTGCATATTGATTTCAATTTCGCACTGACTTCAGCCTTTTCTTTATTTCATGAGGCATTTGTGACCATCCTTAATTACCTTTGAGTTGAGGGTGCAGAGCCACCTTCGTGAGTCACTGCAACTTACATAATCATTCAGAATACTGTTGTAACGCACGTTTCAGAATTTTGACAAATACGTGACGGAACCATGATATGGTTCCCAGTCAGGATGCTCTGCAGAATGAAAGACAACTTGCAGGTGATGGTTCTTTCCAGATTCCTCTTGTCCTTCCACATGATATTGGCTGTGTTTTTTGGAACATGCTGGTGGTATATGCTTCTGTGACTGTGCATTGGTATTGGAGGTTTAATGTTGAGAGTGTTGAATAATCTTATGTAATCTTCAGGCCGGGCAATTTGAATCCAGATTGACTGACTTTGACAGCCAGACTTGCTTTAAATCTCTTTTTTGTCCAAAATATAGTCTTTGGAATTCAAATGTCTTCGCTTTTAGCCAGTTACACATATTTAAGTGCAAGATAGACATGAGTAATTTGGAAATAAATTTGACCGCTGTCAATGTTTTCTGATCGACCTGTTCAGAGGTATCATTACATACCTCAGGAGAAGGTGCAAATTTAACCCTATCCTCTAAATTCAGAAGTAGGCACATTACCTCTGTGTCATAAGAGCTGGCTGATGGAACTATAATTGATTAAGTAGAGCCAATGGATGGAGCATATATAGACTTTCAGAAGTCTTTTGAATAAATCTCCCACAAGAATAATTTAAGTACACAGGAAAGGAAAGAATGTACTGGCATGGATTAATGATCATTTAACAGATAGAAAACAAGGAATAGGAATAAAAGGGTCTGGCTGCGATTAGCACTTGGGCTCCAGGTGTTCACCATATACCTTAAGATTTAGAGGTAGGTACCAAATGTAAAATTTCCAAATTTGTGGATAATACAAAACGAAGGAGCAATGTATGTTGTGAGGAAAATCTGAAGTGGCTTCAGAAGGATTTGGAGAAGCTTAATGAACAGGCAAGAAAACGACAGAGGGCTTGTAATATGTAAACATTTGTGGTTATCCAGTTTGGGAGGAGAAGCAAATCAACAGAATATTTTCCAAATGGTAAGCAGCTAGAAATTGTAACTGTAAGAAAGGATCCAGGTATTCTTGATCATCAGTCACTGAAAGGTAATATGCAAATGCAGAAAGCTATCGGAAAGTGAATGGAACTTTAATGAAAGTCAGTGAATCCTGTGCTGCGCTCCTCTTTCAGTAAAAGGCAATGTTCCATTAAGTTTTACTGAAAATAGGGCGGTGTACAGGATTATTGAAGTCTTGTTTCAATTGTATAGTACCTTGATTAGACAGTGCTTGGAGTATGGTGTGCAGTTCTGATCTCCGTAACTCACTAAATATTGGTGCGATGTAAGGGCACCAGACGTGTTCACAGGATGGTGGAGCTGCCCAATGAAGTTAAAAATCACACAACATCAGGTTATAGTCCAACAGATTTATTTGGAAGCACAAGCTTTCGGAGTACTGCTCCTTCATAAGGTGGTTGTTGAGTAGAAGATCGTAAGACACAGAATTTAGTGCAAAAGTTTACAGTGTGATGTAACTGAAATTATATATTTAATATATAATTCAATACGTAATTTCAATATATGATTTCAGTTACATTTTGGATACTGCTGGGTGACGTGGTTCACCAGAGGAGGAGAGCGGTTGCCAGTATGTTGCCTCCCAAGTACTCGAGTCAGTGGTGTCACCGATCGGCTGCAGAGCATTCTGAAAAGGGAGAGTGAACAGCCAGTTGTCATGATGCACATAGACACCAACGATGTAAGGGCAAAATGAGATGAGGTCCTGAATGCAGAATTCAGGAAGCTAGTTAAAGAGGAGGACCTCAAAGGCAGTGATCTCAGGATTGCTACTAATGCCACGTGCTAGCCAGGGTAGAAATGAAAGAATAAGCAGGGTGAACACGTGGCCTGAGAGATGGTGTAGGAGACAGGGGTTCGGATTTGTGGGACATTGGGATTGGTTCAGGGGAAGGTGGGATTATTATAAATTGGACGATCCATACCTCAACCAGACTGGAACTAATGTCCTTGGGGGAGTGTTGGCAACTGCTGTTGACGAGGTTTTAAACTAATGCGGCAGGGGAATGGGAACCAGAAGAGAAGGCAAGTATACTGTGAGGTAGAATCTGGAGACTGTATGGCTCATGAAGTGAACATTACCAAGGGGAAGAGTAGGCAGAGAGTGGATGAAAGCAAAAGTTCTGGTGGTTTGAAGTTCAGATGCTCTAATGCAAGGAGGATAGTGGGTAAGGCAGATAAACTTAGGGCTTGGATTGATGCCTGGGAGTATGACTTTATTGCGATCACAGAGACTTGTTTGAAGGAAGAGCATGATTGTCAACTAAATGTTCCAGGATATAGATGCTTCAGACAGGCTAGGGAGGGAAGTAAAAGAGGGGGAGGAATTGCATTGCTGGTCTGGGATAATATCAGAGCTGTGCAAAAGGAGGACACTCTGGAGGCCTGAGCAATGAGGCATTATGGATAGAGCTGAAAAATAGTAAGGGTGCAGTTACATTGTTGGGGCTGTATTACAGGCCTCCCAACAGTGAGCGTAAGGCAGAAGAGCAAATAAGTAAACAGATATGTAAAGACATAGAGGCAACAGTGTGGTGGTGATGGGAGATTAAATTTTCCCAACATTGACTGGGATGCACTTTGTGCCAGAGGTCTGAATGGGGCAGAATATATAAGGAGCATGCAGGAACGTTTTCTAGAGTAGTTTGTCAATAGTCCAACCATAGGAAGGGCCATATTGGACCTGGTATTGGGGAATGAGGCAGACAGGTGGTAGGATAGGCATGTCCCTTTGAAAACATGGGATTGGAAAGGCAAGATTCGTGGACGACAGGAGAAATCATGCAACTAGCCAAGAGGAAAAGGGAAGCGTAGATAAGGTCCAGGCGGTTAAGAACAGAATGGGACTTAGAGGAATATTGGGAGAGTAGGACAAATCTTGAATGAAGAATCAAGCAGGATAAAAGGGGTCATGAAATAACATTAGCGAGCAGACTTCAGGAGAATCTGAAGGCCTTTTATTCATTTATAAGAAGCTAGGTGGATAAAGAACTGGTTAAGCAACAGGAGACAGAGTGTCGTAGTTGAATGGAGTTTCTCGAAATGGAGAAAGTTAACTAGTGGTGTTCCACAGGACTCAGTGCTGGGGTACTGTTGTTTGTGATATACATGAATGATCTGGAAGAGGGCATTGGTAGTTTGATCAGTAAGTTTGCAGATGACACAAAGACTGGTGGACCAGCAGAAAGCATAGGGCTCTGTCAAAGAATACAGGTGAATATAGATAGACTGGAGACTTGGGCATAGAAATGGCAGATGGAGTTCAATCCTGGCAAATTTGAGCTGATGCATTTTGGGAAGTCTTAATCTAGAGTGAACTATACTGTAAACGGAAGGGCTTTGGAAAGAGTTGATGAGCAGTGAGATGTGGGAGTTCAGGTCCATCATGTGTGTATCTGCACAGGTGTATAGAGTGGTCAAGAGAGCATATGGTATGGTTGCCTTCATCAGATGGTGCATTGAGTATAAGAGCTGGCAGGTCACGTTAAAAGTGTACAAGTCTTTGATTTGGCTGCATTTAGAATACTGTGTACAGTTCTGGTTGCCACATTACCAAATGGATGTGGAGGATTTGGAGAGAAAGTTTACAAGGGTGTTGCCTGGTATGGAAGGTGCTTGTTATGAAGAGAGGTTTCATAAGTTAGGATTGTTTTCATTAGTAAAATGAAGATTGAGGGTGGACTTGATTGAGGTCTTCAAAATCATGGAGGTTATAGACAAGGTGGATCGAGATAAGCTTTTTCCGAGGATGAGGGATTCGATAACGAGAGATCATGTGTTCAAGGTAAGAGGTGGAAAGTACTTTACACAGAGGGTGGGAGGTGCCTGGAATGCTTTGCCAGGAGAAGTAGTAGAGGCAGGCACGGTAGATTCATTTGAGGTGCGTCTGGACAGATGTAAGAGTAAGTGGGGGGCAGAGGCATATAGATGCTTAGGAATTGGGTAATAGGTTAGATAGTGGATTCGGATTGACTGAGGTTTGGAGGGCCGAATGGTCTGTTCCCTGGTGGGAAACTTTCTTTGTTCTTTGTAAACCTTTGTTATGAATTCTGTGTCCTACAATCTTATAATCCAAAACCAAATAAGTTCAGGAGCAGCGCTCTGAAAAATAATGCTTGCAAATAAACCTTTTGGACCATAACCTGGTTTTTAACTTTGTACACCCTAGTCCAACACCAGCACCTCCAGATCATGACGGTCCAATGAAAAGATATGTTGCAAAATTGGTCTGTATTCTCTTGAATTTTGAGTTTTGATTTCATTGAAACCTACCTGACACTTAAAGGAAGAGACAGGGTGGAAGCAGGTAATAAGCTTGCACTGGCTGAAGAAGCTAGAACTGGGAAGAAAATTTAAAAACAGGGCAAAGCCAATTAGGTGTTTGGAGAAAGAAGAAATTATTTTACTCAGCGGGTTGTGAACCTTTCAAATTCTCTACCACAGAGGGCTGTGGAAGCTCAGACTTTGAGTGTGTTCAGATATGGATCAATAGACTTCTGATTATCAGTGGCATATTGGGTTTTGGAATGGAGTGAATAAAAGTTATTGAAGTGTTCAATGATTGTATTCAATAGCAGGGCAGGTTTGATGAGCTGAATGGGCTACTATTGTTCCTATGTGAGAACAGTGTGGTTGTCTCCCAGCAGTCCTTTGAAATGGCCCAGTAAATCTTCCATTAGCATCACCATTGGTGATTATTGCTGGCCTTCTCAATGATGCCTAAATCCCATGCACGAAAAGAAAACATGCTAGAGTGGAACACAAAGCACAATGGTGGTTGTGGGTGACATTGTACGTCCTGTCTTTCTGGTTCTGGTTCACTCATTGTGTTCCGTACTGAGAACAGGAGGAAAAGTACACTACATTACTTTACAGCTTGTGTTGAATGCAATCATGTGAAGCTTTGAAGAACACGGTGTTTGTTGCTCATCAGATCAAAACATTTGGAATCGGTACAGGTGCCATTTGTCTCCCTCCCTTGTCCAGTTGCAGGCATTATTGCCGTTGATCGTTCTATGTAATGATCATTATATAAAGCTGACTAGTTAACAAAGTAAAAAGTAAAGGGGAATTTCATTTAAAACTGTTAAGGGACATAAGGCAGAGATCAGTTGCGAACAGTTGCTACTTGAACTGGCTGGAAGTTTATTGTACACCCCAGGGGCTATATCACAAGAAACAGTTCATTTAAATGCATTAAATCCTGAACTTATAGGGTGTATTTGCAATGTTTGCTGAGGATCCAAAATGCAGAGATGTTGTGAGCAATGAGGAGATTAGTAATATGATCCAGGTGTGAGAGACTTGTACACTGTGCAGACACTTGAAAGGTTAGTTTAAAGGCTAAGAAATACAACGGTACTTGCATTACATCGATATTAACAATCTTCTCACGAAGAGGGCACTGGGATAGAACATTTGGAAATCCCATTTGTTAATCACATGACAGATCAGATACTAGACATGTCTGCAACCTTCAATGGAAACAACTAGGGCCAACTGTAAAGAAATTGGTCTGGACATTCCTGTATATTCATTGCTAACATTTCAGGAGAAACATTCGGAAACCAATTAAAGAGAAGAGGGTACATAGTTGCAGTTAGATGGTTAGATGGTTAATTCAATATACGATAAAGAACACAAGTATGTCCTTATAAATGACTCAGTTAGAATACAGTGAGGTCTGTTTCAGTTTCCTCACACATACTGATACTGAGGTTTTGCGAAGAGTGCAGGGAAGGTCACAAGGTTACTTACTGCGTTGCAATATGTTAGCGATCCAGGAAGTCTCAAAGACCTGCAAGGACCATTATGTGAGAAGGGCACAGACAAAGTGGTGAATTTATTGAGTTTTCTAAAAGCATGAAGGGACAAGTTTGAGTTAGAGAAAACAAAGCTGCTTCAATTGAATTAATTTGAGATGCCAGACTTCTGGACTAAAGTTCTAAGTCATTTTGAAAGCTTGCTTCATTAATGTTCCAGCAAGCTTAAAGACTGAAAGTGTTTCTGACTGGAGTAGAGATCCTTTCCCCTGTAATTTAATCAGTGCAAGGGTAGATTCTTGACTAGTTTTGATCTCTTAAGATGGCCAGAGAGGATTTTGCCTGCAGATTACAAACTAAGATAACCATGTTATCTTTATTGGTACAGATTAGTTGGTGACCTGTGACCCCACCATTACTTTGATCTCAGCATTGATGCCATTGTTGTTCAGTCAACGGAATTTGTCTGCATAAACTGGCAGACTTTGAGTTTGGACATATCGAACAAGCATCCACAACACGACATGCTTCTCTAACATTGGTGACCTCTTTCAGCCTTAGTGGAATTCTATGATACTCACCTCATTTGTCTTGGCATAATACAATTGGAAACAGGTAGTGAAGAAGTGCTCACAGTTTTCTTTTACATTGCTTCTATGTCATGCTAATCACCAATACCTCTGTACTGTTTCAGTTGGTAACCACAAGTGTACACAACACAGAGTTCACTAAAGAGTTGACTTCACTGCTAGTAATGGCTGAGGAGGGGCAGCTGCTGATCCTGCTGGCTTTGCCCCAGCTGCTACTGGTGCTGTTGGTGCTGTTTTTGCTGCTTATCTTGCTCCGCATCAGAGGTTCACAGTGGAGCATTCACCACCATGTCGGAACAGCTTCTATAGCCACATGGCACTCCAAAAGGCAGAGCAGATGGACACTGAGATCCAGTTGGTAGGAGGTGGCACTCAAAACAGGGTCTACACACAGAAGGTTAGCTTTCTCAACATGTGTGATTCCCAATGTGTCAGAAGGCTCAGTCTGCCATGTCTCTCAGTCCTTCCAGGTCAATGCTGATATCTGCAGCTTACAGGAGCAAGTCCTCTTTCCTAGTGGACCAGCTGAACATACATTTTCAGTGGAGGTCAATGTGCCTGTGGTTGAAGTATCAGCCCCTGGTTCTCAGGCTCTCCCTGCAGTTCTGAGGTCACTTCTTCAGCAAAGAGAGAAATCAAAATTTTGGGTGTGAGAAATGGATTGTGAGGAACGGAAGATATTCTCACCCCAGCTTGTGAGCATAGCAATCCAAATGCCTCAGATGTCAGCTATGACCTGGCATGATTCCTGACAAAGGGCTTTTGTCTGAAATGTCAATTTTCCTGCTCCTCAGATGCTGCCTGACCTGCTGTGCTTTTCCACACTCTCGATTCCAATCTCCAGCATCTGCAGTCCTCACTTTCGCCCAGAAACTGGACTGGACCAGCAATATTCATACAATGGCTACAAGAGTGTGTCAAAGGCTAGGAATACTGCAACAAGTAACACATACCTACTGATACTGTCCAACACACAAGATAGGAGTGTAATGGAACACTCCCCGTTTGTCTGGGCGAGTGAAGCTCCAATACTACTCAAGTAGGATAAGGTGTCCATTTCATTGGGACCACATCGATAAACATTGATTCACTCCACCACCTATGCTCAGTAGCAGCAGAGTGTACTATGTAGAATATGAATGACCAAAATTCACCAAAGATCCTTAGACAGCACCATCTACACCATACTACTGACATCTAGAAGGACACGGTCCTCATATATATGTCAACCACGAGTAAGTTCCCCACCAAGCCACTTCCATCCTAAGTTGGAAGTGTATCACTGTTCTTTGAGTGTCATGAGTTCAAAATGCTTGAATTCCCTCCCTAAATTCTGTCCTCCCTAAGTGGACAGACCTCCAGTGCATGAACTGCTGCAGTTCAAGAAGGTAGCTCATCACCAGCTTCTCAAGAAATGTAGGGATGGGCAATAAATCCTGTGATGCTCACATTCA
This sequence comes from Hemiscyllium ocellatum, assembly GCF_020745735.1. Taxonomy (NCBI): domain Eukaryota; kingdom Metazoa; phylum Chordata; class Chondrichthyes; order Orectolobiformes; family Hemiscylliidae; genus Hemiscyllium; species Hemiscyllium ocellatum. The sequence continues at coordinate 108,620,853 of NC_083402.1, forward strand.
ACAAATCAAGTAAAGAAAATCTGGCATTGGCAGCTGACAGGAAACAGAAAATGATTCTTGAGTACAATCCTCAGAGCCAGTTCTTGTTTACCACACATCTTTGCTGGTTTAAAATTAACATTTAGTCACTCAGGAAAATTACATCATAACAGGATAATATCATCTTGGTCAACCATGGTTTCTGAATTTTTTCAGATCATTATTTTTGATTTAGCCCATGATCTATCTTATTCTGATTCTATATGCCGTGCCTGGCACTGTCTTACAGTATAGAGGATCCAGGGTTTGAGAGAGCCAGCCGCCTCACAGTGCAAAGAAATGACCAATGGCAATTGATAAGGTGGCTGATCTACTCTGACAGAATCAGTTACTTCTGCCAAAACCTTTTCTTCAACAATACCATGATTTGATGGCTCCCTGCATTATGGCAACAACTGTGCACTGATTGTATGGGTTCACCTATCTGCTTTTTCAAAATTGCTCTCTGCAATTTCATTAATAAGCTCTGCAAGAGATCTTAAGTCATGCAGAGTTACTGGGTTGGAGGTTCTCCTCTTCTCTGCTCTCACTTTGAAAATGGCAGTGCAATCCCACAGGTATTGGAACACTGATATAGCATCAGTCATTAATATCAAAACCAAGTGATTAGAAAGCAAGTCCTGAATGTAAGAGGCTTTCAAAAGATCAGATTTCAATGCTCTTTGTCTCACATCCTGACCAGGATGGAAGTAATAAAGGCGCACCAATTTATATAGCAAGTCTAGAAAGTGCTGAGCAAAGATGGACTATATCAAAGACTGTGTCCCATTGGGTATTTGAAGCAGGCAGTGTGCTCAAGCAGCACATATATGCAAGCCTCAGAACACAACGTTCAACATCAGATGTAATTGGGTTGCTGGACAACGTTTATGAAATGATATAGACTATGCTAAGAATTACACTAGAAACAAATTTAAGATAGTCAAGCTTCCATTGATGTATTTGCACTTGGTAGACAATACATTCATTGACACACAGGATATAACTTTAAACATAAGGAATTCATGCATACGTTGCACCTATTTCATGGAAAATAATTGAGCCATGATACTGCCAATCTCTGCTGCCATTTTGCTGTATCTCCATGTCAATGATCGACAAACAATGATCATCTTCTTTTCATGCCATATAAAATGGCACCCCTTTTTCATCAAGTCTCAAGCCTTGGGGAAGGTGATCAAAAAGTTAAATGTATTAATTAACATTAAGAATAGATAATACAGCTACTTGAAAGAAGTTTTCAAATTTTGGTGTGGGCGTCTGTATATTTTGTTACCTTTGCAACTTGCCAGTAACTTTCCCTTCCAATTATGTTTTGCAATGTTTGGATAGATTGCTTAAGTGTGCACATTAAATTCTTTCACACAACTATGTGTCCAAACTAAATGTGGCTGACTTTTACACAGCCAGCAGGGTATCGTGCAGGTTATTATTTAGCTATGCAGCATAGAGGAAAAAGTTATCTATTCTTGGAGAAATTGGAGAGGGAAAGGAATGGGTTAACGGGGAAGCACTGTCTGTTGTTGAGTAAGGATTTATTCAAGGGAGTAGGAGACAAACCTTATAAGGCATGCAGACAAAATGACACAAAAAGACACTTCCAGAAGATGCATGATAAGGTACGTCACAAAGGGTGAAGTCATAAATAAGAGGCCATGGTGGTGGAGGTAATTTTGTGACCATTTAGTGATGAGATATGAGAGTGTTGCCATCATTGTCTTGCTTTCTTGCAATTAATACTTTGAGCAACTTTGGCATTGCTTCTTTATTGGCTGGGGCCATGTCTTGAACCTCGTATGTGATTTTCTGACAGTTGAGTGATGACATCTGTGAAACACAGGTCTATTACTTGACGGTGTTGCCACAGCATGGCAGAGTCTGCATGCACCATTGCATTCCTCATGATAAAATCATCAGTAAAGAAGAAAAGGAATGCAGCCCTGTTGTACTCCTGTGATGGTGTTGAAGGTGTCTGTGGTGCCTGTGCTGGTCTTGACAGAGCAGCTGGAGTCACAGTATAAAGTTTTGAAGATGTTAACATTGTGTTAAGGAACAATATATTGTCTTGTGCTGCACCAGGATGACTGCCCAGGAATTCTGCCATTTTGCCTTCTTGAAGTCCACAAAGTTGACAGTCTAATAGGCTGTCCTCTATGGTTAATTTTGAAGTATTCTTTGGACAATCAGGAATGATAATAAATGCTACCCATTATAAATTTATGGCCACAGAGATTTGTGAACACATTTGTAGCTTTCAGGTTCCATCAGTGCATTTCCCACGAAGACCACCAGACACTTCATTGCAGCTCACAAGTGATCAGCTTCAATCTGTCTGATTCGATACAGGATCCTAGCGTCAATTGCTCCACTCACACTCTAATGATTCTAATATATAAATTGGAGTTATCCTTATCAGCTGTTGTAAATGTCTTTGTTTCTGTCTGAAACTTCCACTGAACTGTTTTTCAATATTTCTTCAGCATACCTTGTTGGACATACGCGATCCTTAACATTTTCTCTGGCCTGCTTTTCTTGTTTGTTTTCAGATTTGCTCATTTACTCAGCTTTGTCTTCCTTGTCAGTATTTCTCATGATTTTTTAAACTTACATTCCAATCCTTAATTCCATCATGTCCAAAACAAACAGATCCCAACAACTCTATTGATGACTATTTGATCTCCCCAGTTGATCTGTGGGTCGGATGTCGATGGATAGTCAGTTAGCCTGCTGGTATGTCACTTGACTGGGACTTCAGAGGAGACACATTACTGTTGCTGCTGTAGACTCCCATCAGTATTACAGTACATTGTCAACCCAACGTTATTGTTTAACATCTCTGGCGTTGGACTTGAATTTGCAATTTTCCTTTTCAGCTTAAACCTGACCACTATGACGTAAATGGCCTTCAGCCAAATCTGTTTTCCTTCACTATTGCTTTAACTTTAATCACATGTGTGAGGGCAGTGCAGTAGAGTCAGAGAGTCAGAGAGTTCTGGAGGTTTATAACATGGAACCAAACTTGTCTGTGCCAACCAGGTTTCCTGAACAGAAGTGGACCGATTTCCCTGCATTTGGCCCTTACCCCTCTAAATATTTCCTATCCATATACTTGTTGAAATAGAACTTAAATGGTTTAGTTGTATCCGACTGTTCTACTTCCTCTGGTAGCTCATTCCATTTGTGCACAACCCACTGTGTGAAAAAGTTGGCCGACAGGTCCTTTCTAAATCTTTCTCCTCTCACCAATACCCTTTAGCTTTTGATCCCCTATCTTGGGGGAAAATACCTTGGCAACATGCCCCTGATGGTGTTATAATCCTCAAGAGGGTTATCCATCAGACTCCTATCCTCCATGGAAGATAGTCCTAGTCTATCCAGCCTCTCCTGATAACTCAAACCTTCTAGTCTTGGTAAATCTTTTTTGCACCCTTTGCCAGTTAAATAACATTGCTCATATAGCAAGGCAACCAGAATTGTATGTAATACTCCAAATGTCACATTCCAGCTGAATCTTGCTTCCCAACTCCTGTATTAAATGTTCTTACCACTAAAGGAAAGCATGCCAAACCCATTCTTCACCACTTTGTCTACCTATCAGGACACTTTGAAGGAACTACGCACCTTGGTGTCTCTTCAACGGCACTCCACAGGGTCCTACCATTAACCGAGGTAACAGATTTGTTTGCCGAGTGGTTTTCTGCAGACGTTTCATCACCGTGCAAGGTGAATGAATCTATGCGAGATCACAACCAATATTTGCTACAAATATTTTACAAAACCTGCTCTGGTTTTTCTTACCAAAATGTAGCAACTTGTATCATCTGAATTATAATCCATCGGCCATTCTTCAGTCCCTTGGCCCAGTTATCAAGATGCCGTTTTACTCTCTGTCAAGTTGGCACAAGGAACAAGGAAGTGTTAGGTATTCTAAAAGGCATTAAGGTGGAAAAATACCCAGATCCGGATGGGATCTATTCCACGTTAGTGTGGGAAGTGAGAGAAGACGTACCTGAGACCTTAACAGATATCTTTGCCGCATCCTTGAACACGAGTGGATTGGTGAATGGCTAATGTCCCCTTGTTTAAATAAGGGTAGCAGGGATAATCCAAGTCATTATTGATCGGTGAGCCTAACATCAATGGTAGGGAAGCTTCTAGAGAAAATAGCTCCTGAGGGAAAGGATTATTCCCATTTGGAAGAAAATGAGCTTATCTGTGAGAGGCAACATGGTTTTGTGCAGGGAAGGTCATGTCTAATCAAATTAATAAAATTCTTTGATGAAGTGACAAAGCTGTTTGAGGATGGAAGGTCTGTAGATGTCATATACATGGACTTGAGTAAGGCATTTGATAAGGTTCTCCATGGTTGGCTGATGGAGAACGTGAAATCACATGGGGTGCAGGCTGTGCTCGCACGATGGATTAAAGAACTGGATGGGCAACAGGAGACGGAAGTAGAAGGGAGTTTCTCAAAATGGAGAACTGTGACCAGTGGTGTTCCACAGTGGTCCGTGCTGGGACCACTATTGTTTGTGATATACAGAAATGATTTGGAGGAAGGTATAATTGGTCTGATTAGCAAATTTGCAGATGAGACTAAGATTGGTGGAGTAGCAGATAGTGAAAAGGACTGTCAGAAAATACAGCAGAATATAGATAGAATGGCAAATTGGGCAGAGAAATGGTGGATGGAGTTCAATCTGGGCAAATATGAGGCGATGCATTTTGGAAGATTCAATTCAAGAGTGAACTATACAGTAAAAGGAAAGGTCCTGTGGAAAATTGATGGAGAGAGATTTGGGTGTTAAGGTCCATTGTTCCCTGAAGGTGGCAACGCAGGTCAACAGAGTGGTCAGGAATAGAGTCTGCTTTCCTTCATCGGTGTATTGAGTACTAGATTTAGCAGGTCATTTTACAGATGCATAATAAATTGTAGAGGATGCAGAGGAGGTTCACCAGGATGATGCTGGTCTGGAGGGCACGAGCTATGAAGAAATGTTGAGTAGATGTAGATTATTTTCATCAGAACGATGGAGAATGAGAGGGGTCCTGATGGACGCCAACAAAATCATGAGGCATAGCCAGAAAGAATAGCAAGAAGCTTTTTCCCAGAGTGGGAGATTCATTTACTCGGGGTCACGAGCTCAAAGTGAGCAGGGAAAGGTTTAGGAGAGATATGTGTGGAATGTTTGTCACGCAGCCCATCTATTTTCACCTACGCGTTGGTGCCATTATCACTTTTTCTTTTTAAGTGGCTGACAAGAATCCCTCCCGTTATCTGTCGAACTGACATTCTCTAATTGGATACAAAAATTAATTCTGCATTCTTTCCATGAATGCTGCCAGACCTGCTGAGTTTATCCAGCAATCTCTGTTTTTGTTTCAGATTTCCAGCATCTATAATTATTTGTTTTAGTTATTTGTTTTATTTTCATGTTACAGATTGTTTTTGAGCCAATTCTGTTCAGTTGCTAAATTTGTCCAAAATATTCAGAATGATATACATGTCACACAACACGGTGGAAGAATCCTCAGGGTGAAGATGGAATTTCTCAACACTACTGTCCGATGGTCACACGTACTGAGACTGCCATGGACAGATGGATCAGCAGCAATTTGACTGGTGAGGATAAACTAGGAGAAAGTGAGACCACACTTTTCAACAACTGATGAGGATAATGTCAAATAAGTTAATTCTTCTTTGTCCCTTTACCACCTGCTGTAATCCCAATGTAGTATCTAAGCCATTTAGGACTCAGCCAGCTCAAACTGTAGTGGTGACCCAAGATCATGTGTGGTGATGGGCATTGAAGTTCCCCTTCAAGATAATGCAAGCAAGTGGGCCTAGCTTAATTTGGGCAACTTTGTCGGCATGGGAAAGTTAAACCTCAGGGTCTGTTTCCATTCTGTCTGAATCTATGAGTCTATTACTTTGTGTAAGCTTTCAGCATCAATGCAACCTCCAGCAATGTTCAACATGGAAGAGTACTGATTCATCACCTGAGTAGTGCAAGGTAAGGGAATGTTGTGTAGTGGTCACCAGCAGGAATTTTCTTTGCCTATGTTTGACCTGATGCCATAAGAGTTATTCTGTTTGTCCTGTCCCAGGACAGGATTGACCAGGTTGGGTACTGGCTGCATCTCAGTTGCAGGTTACTAATTATTCGTGATGATTTGATCTGGTTAGTAGACTTAATTCAAATACTGGAGATCTTTTTCCCTTTGTAATATGAGATGCTCTTCAGTTTGTACCATGTATCGCACTCCTATTCCCTCCATGCAGCGTATTGGTTTGCTGGCTTTGCTCTAAGCAGAGTCTGGTCTCCCCATCTGCACATGTCCTCTGCTGAGATGGCCATGAGCTCTTCCCATCCCTCAGGGAGGGATGTGGTGTAACATGAAAGGATTCAGAAAAGCTTGACCAGGATGTTGTAAGGGTGGAGGGTCTGAGCTATAGGGAGAGGCTGAATAAGTTGGGGTGGCTTTTCCTGGAGTATTGGAGACTGACGGTTGGCTTTATAGAGGTTTATAAAATCATGAGTAGCATGGAAAGGGTTAGTGGCCTTTTCCCTGGGGTGAGGCAATGGATAGAATGGATCATCAGAGCCTTTTTTTCCGTGAGTAGAAATATCTATAACTAGGGTACATAGGTTAAAATTTAAAGGGAACAAGTTTAAAGGGGATGTGAGAGGAATGATTTTAACACAGAAGGTGGTAAGTGCCTCAAATGTGCTGCCAGAGGTGGTGGTGGAGCTGTATAAAATAGCAAAGTTGACAAGACATCTTGACATACATATGCACTGGGTGGGAATTGAGGGATATGGACCATAAAGAGGAAAGGTCTTTTAGTTCAGAAATGCATCATGTGTCTGCACATTCTTGGAGGGCTGAAGGACCTGTTCCAGTGCTGTACCTTTCTTTGTTCTCTGGTGGTATCATGCTAAAGCCAATGGATGAGAAATTTAGAGGCTCCAGACGAATGTCCTGAGGGCAAGTTCAAATTCTACCACAATACCTGTTAGAATTTCAATGAGATGAATAAAAACAACATCTGGAACAGCAATTTTGCTGAGGCAAAATGGGCTATGTTTTGGATTCATAGTAACAATCTGGCAAGAAGTCTGGTAAGGACTATCTTGAAATCAGGAACAACTTACAGAATCTTTTTGGAAGTTGCAAAGTTTTTTACTAGACAGTGGTGAGTTGTCAATGAAGTGGGATCCTAGCTTATTTACAGTACAAATCCCCTTGTTGACATTCAGCTTCTTGCATTACCAAATGTGCCAAACAAGCGAGACATCAAGAAATCTCAACATCGAAATTAGATTGGATTCCTGGTGACCTTCACAAACTGTGAGGAGTTTTCCATGTTGGCGCAATCCATGGACACCAGCTGCACACACCTCACATCCACAGATATTGGCATCTGACATTTGCCAACCCAACATGACCATCATAGCACTTCTCTGATACACTGGCAAGGTGCTCTGGAATCCAGACTTGCATTCCAGGGTGCACTTGCAACTAGCATTGAAAGGATGCAGTGCGGAAACTTTGTGCTCACTGACAGGCAACCAGCTCAAAGGTTGGAAAAGGCTGCATCTCAGCGCTAGTCACTTGTTCTCTTCATGGTCACTTAGCGTCTACCCAATATTCACAGCAATCTTGCTGTGCCTTGCTGTGCCAAGTCTATTTGCATATTGGCACTCCAGTCAGGGCCTGAAGTCGTCAGTACTGCTATATGATATGTTTTGGAGATATCTCATTATTAAAGATCTGTCCAGGAGTTCGGGTGTTGAGCAAGTGACATAACGTCATGGAATCATAGTGTTGTAAAGCATGGAAACAGACCCTTCACTTTAACATATCCAAGCTGATGAGATATTTTAAATTAATCCGGTCCTATTTGCCAGTATTTACCCAAATTCTTCCAAACACTTCCTATTCATGTAACCATCCAGACACCTTTTAAGTGTTGCAATTGTATCAGCATCCAACACATTCTCGGGCAACTTGTTCCATACGTGGACTCCACCCACTGTGTGAAAAAGTTGCCACTCAGGTTCCATTTAAATCTTTTCCCTCTCAACCTTAACCTAGGCCCCCTAGTTTAGGACTCCACTAACCTGGGGAAAGAACCCTGGCTGTTCACCTTATCCATTCCAACTCATGATTTTATTAACTTCGAGCAGATCACACCACAGCCTTTGATGCTCCTGGGAAAGTGACCCGAGCCTGTTCAAACTCTTCCTACAGCTGAAACCACCAACTCTGGCAACATCCTTGTAATTCTTTTCTGAACCTTTTCACGTTTCACATCATAATTCCTATAGAAGGGAGACCAGAATTGAACGCAGTATTGCAAAAGTGACCTAACCAATGTCCTGTACAGCTACAACATGACTTTTCAACTCCTATACTCAATGCACTGACCAATAAAGGCAAACATATCAAATGACTTTTTCACTGTCCTGTCTACCTGTGACTCCATTTTCAAGGAATTATGAATCTGCACTCCAAGGTCTCTTTGTGAATTGCACACTGTGACTTCAACATTTATCTGTCAGGGGGTTCCAATACTGGCAGTTATGGAGAAATGGCCACACACAGTTGAGGGGTTCGGTCATACTTACTTATCCACTTGGATCTCTTACAGTCAAGAGATATATCCAACTAAATTTGGAGAGTGGATAACATTCAGTGCTGGAGCTCCAGAACAGCAGTCAAGGGAATCATTTTGTGGAGAAGAGTCTGCAGCCCTCTCTCACATTGTATACTATCACTGATTCTTCTGAGACCAAGGAACTTTTCTGCTCTTCATGTTCCTAACGGAGGTCATTTCCAGCAGGAGTTTTGTGCCCAGTTGCTGATGGGAAGCTGGACACTGTGATGGCCTTCCGAAAAAAAGTGAAAATGGATACAAGAGGATCAGGGATGATGGCAAGCCCAGGAGCAGCAGCAGGCCGACATGAAGAAGCAGAAGTACCCATCTTAGGCAGATGCAGTGGGTTGCACCGGAAGGCCCAATGTTTACTGGCCCTGGCTTCAGTTTCTGGGGATATGTGAAATACAGTGCTGTCGCAGGCTCTGAGTGTCTTGTAATGTTGGATTCAGGAATGGGACCTGAGGTCTGCTGGAGAGGGGGGTTATCCTCTCCCAGTGGCTGTAAAACTGACAGTGCCTGCAATTTCGATGTGGCTGGCTCCTTCCAAAACAGTCATGATATATAAGCTTGTTTTTAACAAACATTAGAGACAAAAGAGACATTAATACAAATTTGACTTGGGGGCAAAGAGCCATTTTAGCCTGTTTCCAAAGAAATGTCATGCTGGAGTGGAAACATTAAGTCTATCCATCCAAATATTTCCTATTCATGGATCGATCCAAATGTCCTTTTCCCCATTACCCGGCAAAGAGGAGTTAACTTGTCTTCACCCAATTTGTCTTTTTCAGAGTGCGACAAGTAAACTCGCCCACAACATAATTTCAAAAACAGCCACAGACGAATTTATACGTCAATTCTCAGCATTTCTGGGCCCTTCTCAGCTAGAAATGAGTATACTCGGTGACTCATACGTCTGGTAGCTATGTCTCTTCCGCCTCAGGCATTGCAAGATGCGTCGACACACCGCTTTTGGGCACACACTGTCATTCGTTTTTTTCTGTTTCTTTTTACAAATTACGCCCAGATATCGAGCTCAGAAGATGACAATGAGTATGAAGCTTCTATTAGAAGCTTGGATACATCAGATGAGAGTGCAAGCTCGTCTGGTAATGGCTATTCTCTCTCAAGTGAGGAGGAGGAGGAGGACGATGGACGAATTTGGTGTTGAAAGAATGCATGCTTCCTTCGCCACCACGCTTCCCATTCACTGGAAATCCCGGAATATCAATTGATCAAGACACAGCTGATATGACTCCTTTGGATTTTTTTAGTCTTTTATGTGACAGCAGAATTATTGATTGAGTTGTGGATGAAACTAATCGCTTTGCTGAACAAACTGGAGAAAGAGATTGTATGTGGCGTCCTGTTGCAATGGCAGAAATTTGTGTATTTTTCACCTTGAAAATGCTTAGGGGTATTGTGAAAATGCCAGATCAAGAAATGAACTGGTCGAAATATGAACTACTTGAAAGTCCAATTTTATTTTTGCCAAAATAAAATTTCAAGTAAAATATTGGAAATAGATAAAAACAAAAGTTATTTCCATAATCAGCATTAACAATACTATAAAAAAAGCAATTAAATAATTTGTCTGAAAATGAAACGTTTTCTCCAAAAAAAGTCACCGAGGAAGGAATTAAACGTTATAATTGTCCCCATGTCCACAGCTTCCTCAGGAAGTTCATTCGATTTGCAAACTACAATCAGCATAAAAAATGTCTCTTAATTCATTTTTAAAGGTCTTTACTCTCACATCAAAATTGCACCTCCCTAGTCTAGAACTCCCCCATCGTAGAGAAAAGGCACCCACCATTAACCCTATTGATACGGTTGATGCCTGTTTGAGTCTGGCCACAGCCAGCTGCTGTTTGAATCCAGCATGTGCCGACTGCAGCTGCTGGTGTGTGCAGAGAGGAGAAGAGTCAGTTCTTATAACTTCACAAATTACTTTATTAATATATTCAAAGATGCACTTATCTCTTAAACATTCTCTTACAAACAAGAGCTTAGATATTTTCTCACAAACTTAATTAAACTCAATTTTCATCCACTCGAGCCCCCTGACATTCCCTGAGCAGTCACAGAAGGATCTGGATAACTGTTCTGCTCTGCTAAGGAGGGCTGATGTTGGCCACATGCTGCTGTCTCTCTCTCTCTCTCTCTCTCTCTCTCTCACTCCACGTCTCCATGTGCCTGACGTAGGGTCTGATTTGTAATGGTGAGTCTCCAGAGTTGTCGCTGCCTGTATACCACAAAGGTCTTCACTGCTGCCCTCTTTCCAGGTAGGTGTCTGCGCGATCCTGCCCACAGCACCAAATTTGTCATGGAGAAAATGTAGATAATCAACAGGAGACACAGAGAGTTCTTCAAGAAGTAGGTCTTTTATTTGCAAACAAAAAACCTTGACACTCAGAAAGCTGATTCTTGAATGCCCCCGAACTTCAGGGTCCGTGGTTTTTTATACTTTTTAAAATCATATTTCTGTTAGCTTCTCATCATGTCCAACTATATTAATAAAGTACCTCACTCCAGCTACACAATAGACCACTGATATTAGTTCTCATTGTTTCTCTAGTTATCCCACTATAGCTTTTCTGACATTATATTTAACGTTATTCTAATGTCACAATTAGATATTTAGTGTCAGCTTTTGCAACAATGGCCTTTCATTCCAGACCCTACTGAATATTTTCCTAATGTCATGATTAGATATTTATTGTCAATAGTCTCAAGCATGCTTACTCTACTAACTATTGATTAGATATTTAATATCATGCCCCAAATATTTATAGTCCCAATCCTGCCATAATGATACTTAGCAGGTGAGGCTAACTTTACTAACTGTGTTATCTCATCTTGTCATAGTGACCTTTCAGCCTCAACCTTACTCTGCTAATTGCTGTAAGAGCATTCCACTGTTCTTATCCCATCTTCATTCCACTGTCCTCTTGCAAAAGATCAGCAGTGGTCTCCCTGCTTTAACACTTCCCTTGCTTTCATGTTCTTTATTTTCCAAAGGGTACAATCAATAAATTGACTAAGTTGTGTAAGCACAATGCAAGAGAGCAAAGAAGGATAGTGTTCGCTATACCTGTGGATCATGGATACTCAAACAAATACAGGAAGGTTTGAGACAAACTTATAAGGGTATGGTTCCTCTATGGATAACAAATGCACATCTCTTTAAACTTTAATGACAAAACCCTGATCTTACTGGTTCCCAGCTTAGGGATGTATCAAGTGTGTAGACAATTCTTGCTGAATGTATTGTAGATAATTATATGACAGTAGGGATTGACTTGTTGGTACCTGTCATATCAGTAGAAAATATGGCAGGAGTTAGAGGAAATGATGATATAAAGTATCATCATATACAACATCCACTGTGGGGATAGAGGATTCTCTAGCTTGCAGCACCTTGAAGGGAGATCAGATCGAAGTCATATGTCCATTTTCTGATATATGTCAGAGAAGAAGCAAGATGCAGATTTAGTGTCCAACAAATCATATAATGGCAGCAAAGTGGCAACAAACGAGCCAACAGCTGTTGCATCCGTGAGTATTGGGGGATATTGTTTTATCACGTGGCAACAGGTATTCACAATAGGCATCTGCAACGAATCGGTGTACTTCCACCCACAGTGACGGGCAAGGCTGTGGTAGGTGGAACTAACTGAAATATACAAAAGGAAAGCAGTTACTTTTCAAATCGAGGAAAGTATGAAAGTCAATCTGGTACAGAACCTAAGTGTGTTTTCCTGTGGTGGGTGCCACATTTACCCAAACGCCCCACAATAACATCAGGACAAAATATGGCGTGTATATAGAATACTTTAATGAGTGACATTGAAAGTATAGATACTGCCATCCTGCTGGACTTCCTCCTGGACCTAATCAGAGCAGAATTGTGGATAAACAGAGATCATGTGTCCCTCCCCTTCTTTTATTTCAGATGGTATTAACTCTGAGCAATCGAAAACCATCATGGTACACAAGCTACTTTTTAACAAAATTTATAAGAAAAAGAGACATGAGAACATATTTGACTCAGGGATAAAGAGTCATTTTAGCCAGTTTGCAAAGAAATGTCGTGCTGGAGTGAAAACATTAACTCTATTTCTCTCTCGACAGATGACAGACCTGCAGTGTATTTCCAACATTTTCTGTGTTTGCTTCAGATTTCCAGCATCTGCAGTATTTTGCTTTTAATATCATGAAATTTTATTGTATTCAACAAGGAGTTCAAAGAACCATAGAATCATACAGCAAGGAAACAGACCTGTCAGTCCAATCAGTTCATGCCAAACATAATCCCAAGCTAAACTAATCCCAAATGCTTGCCCCTGGCCCATATCCCTGCAAGCATTTCCTATTCATGGATCGATGCAAATGTATTTCAAATGTTGTAATTGTCCCCAAGTTCACCATTTCCTCAGGACGTTCATTCCACACACGAACTACAATCATGATAGAAAATGTGTCCCTTAATTCATTTTTAAATCTCTCTCCTCTCACCTTAAAATTTTACCTCCCTAGCCTAGAACTCTCCCATCATAGAGAAAAGGCACCCAGGATTAACCCTATTGATACGGTTGATGCCTGTTTGAGTCTGGCCAGAGCCAGCTGCTGTCTGAATCCAGCAGGTGTCATCTGCAGCTGCTGGTGTGTGCAGAGAGGAGAAGAGTCAGTTCTTATAACTTCACAAGTTACTTTATCAATATATTAAATGTTACACTTATCTCTTATATGTCCTCTTACAAACAAGAGCTTAGATATTTTCTCACAAACTGAATTAAAAACCAATTTTCACCCACTCGAGTCCCCTGACACTCCCTGAGCAATCACAGAAGGATCTGGATAACTGTTCTGCTCTGCTAAGGAGGGCTGATGTTGGCCACACGCTGCTGTCTCTCTGTCTCTCTCCACGTCCCCACGCGTCTGGGAGAGAGAGATGGGGTTGATTGGTAATGGGGTTGATATGTGCGGGTGTCCTGGAGATTTTCCCTAAGGCGCTCTGCTAGGGGGCGTCCAGTCTTCCCAGTGTAGAGGAGACCAATCAACCCCATCACCCTGTGGCCCAGCATTCGCACTCCCCCTCCCACTCTGCTGAGGGCATTCAGGTCCGAGGCCTCCTCCACCGCCGCTCCCTCAGGTGGAGGAAGAATGCCTCAACATCCACCTCGGAACACTTCAACCCCCTGGCATCAGTGTGGATTTCACCAGTTTCCTCGTTTCCCCTTTCCCCACCTCACCCCAGCTCCAGCCTTCCAGCTCAGCACCACTCTCATGAGCTGTCCTACTTGCCTATCTTCCTTTCCACCAATCCACTTCACCCTCCTCTCTGACCTATCACCATTATCCCCAACCCCATTCATCCATTGTATTCTTTGCTACCTTCCCCCACCCCCCTCTCTGACTAATCACCGACATCCCTACCCACACTTATCTATTGTACTCGATGCTACTTTCTCCCCACCCCCACCCCCCTCTCATTTATCTCTCCACTCTGCAGGTTCCCTGCCTATGTTCCTGATGAATGGCTTTGCCCCAAAATGTTGTTTTTCCTGTTCCTCAGATGCTCCCTGACCTGCTGTGCATTTTCAGCACCATTCTAATCTACACAAATTTAAGATAGTTAAGCTTGCATCGATGTATTTGCACTTGGTAGACAATACATTCTGTGACACACAGGATATAACTGTAAACATAAGGAATTCATGCATATGTTACACTTCTTTCATGGAACAAATTCGCCATGGATATTGCCAATCTCTGGTGCAGTTTTGTTGCATCTCCATGTCAATGATGGACAACCAATCATCATCTTCTTTTCATGCCATATAAATATGGAATCCAGACTTGCATTCCAGGGTGCACTTGCAACTAGCATTGAAAGGTTGCAGTGCAGACACTTTGTCCTCACAGACAGGCACCCAGCTCACAGGTTGGAAAAGGTTGCATCTCAGCGCTACTCACTTGCTCTCTTCATGGTCACGTAGCGTCTACCCAATATTCACAGCATCCTTGCTGTGCCTAGTCTGTTTGCATGTTGGCACTCCAGTCAGGGCCTGACGTCATCAGTACTGCTATATGATGTGTTTTGGAGATATCTCATTATTAAAGAACTGTCCAGGGGTTGGGGTGGTGTGCAGCTGATATAAAGTCATGGAGTCATAGTGTTGTAAAGCATGGAAACAGATCCTTCAGTTTAATACATCCATGCTGACGAGATATTTTAAATTAATCCGGTCCTATTTGCCAGTATTTACCCAAATTCTTCCAAACACTTCCTATTCATGTAACCATCCAGACACCTTTTTAATGTTGCAATTGTATCAGCCTCCAACATATTCTCGGGCAACTTGTTTCATACGTAGATTCCATTTAAATCTTTGCCCTCTCAACCTCAACCTCTGCCCTCTAGTTTTGGACTCCACTAACCTGGGGAAAGAACCCTGGCCGTTCACATTATCCATTCCAACTCATGATTTTATAAACTTTGAGCAGATCACACCACAGCCTTGGATGCTCCTGGGAAAGTGACCTGAGCCTGTTCAAACTCTTCCTCCAGCTGAAACCACCAACCCTGGCAACATCCTTGTAAATCTTTTCTGAACCTTTTCATGTTTCACATCATCTTTCCTATAGAAGGGAGACCAGAATTGAACGCAGTATTGCAAAAGCGACCTAACCAATGTCCTGTGCAGCTACAACATGACTTTTCAACTCCTATACTCAATGCACTGACCAATAAAGGCAAGCATATCAAATGACTTTTTCACTGTCCTGTCTACCTGCGACTCCATTTTCAAGGAACTGTGAATCCTTGTAGAATTGCACACTGTGACCTCAACATTTATCTGTCACGGGTTTCCAACACTGGCAATTACGGAGAACTGGTCACACACCGTTGAGCGGTTTGGCCATACTTACTTATCCACTTGGATCTCTTATAGTCAAGAGAGATATCCAACTAAATTTGGAGAATGGATAACATTCAGTGCTGTAGCTCCAGACTGATATGAGGAACAATCTCTTCAGTCCTTGGGAGAAGCTGAAGAATCTGTGGTCATTCTCAACATTCTGAGTCACTTGATGCACTGCCAGCTTTCAAGTGGTTTTGGTTTTGGGGCAGCGGTATATCAGCCCCCAGCTCAGATGGCATCAAGGCATCCAGAACGTAGGAGACAAGGTTTGTTCCTGGCAGCAGAAGGAGGCAAAGTTGAGTTTCCAATGGTGATGGAGGGAGGCAAGTTTAGGCCCATTGCCCACAGCAGGACCTAGCAGCTTCAGTGTGGCTTGCATTGCTAAGACCGGTCTAGCACAATTTCATGTCAGTGGAGGTCGACACAAGATGACCCCGAAGAATGGCGATAGGGTTCTGCAGTGGCAGCACAGCGAAGGGACTTGAGGCTGACATTGAGATAAGGGATCAGCCATGATCATGTTGAGTGGTAGATCAGGTTCTCAGTTTTTATTTTTCTATACTTCTAAAACATGGTCAATCATTTAGTGCTTAGGGCAGTCACGTGGTCTGTATAATTTGCCCATTCCAGTGAATAGGCCTGCAGTTGTAGAGTAACGAGTCCAGGGAGTTGCAGCGGATTGATCATGGACCTGCACAGAAATCAAGCAAGGGACCCTGACACGCATCAGCAGAATTTTGTATCCAGCACTTTGGGAACGCGTAAAGGGAAAGGATGATAGTCTGACCCTGGTTACTCCCAGGGTTTAGATCATTGAATGCCAAGGGGATTATCAGGCCCACAGCTGCGCTGGGAAGTCGCAGAATAGGGAGCACGATTTTGCAATGTTCCTTGATGTTATGATCTGTATATTTCTGGTCAAAATTTCCTGTTCACTGACAACCTCACCAAGATGCATCCAGATCTTGAGTTGGGCATAAAACCACACATGCCAGTTTGGGGACAAGGCAATACATAAATCACCAAAATAAAGAAAAAAAGAAATGTATCTATGTTCCCAAGGTTATTTTGAGTCATAGAGTCATACAGCACAGAAACAGGCCCTTATGTTTCACCAGTCCATGGCGACCATAATCCCAACCATAAACGGGTCCCACTTGTCTGTGCTTGGCCGTTTGCCTCCCCCAAACATTTCTTTATCATGTACTTATCCAAATTTATTTTAGATGCTGTAACTGTAGCCGCATTCGCCACTTCCTCTGGAAGTTCATTCCACACATCAACCATCCTCTGTGTAAAAGGATGTTTTTATTAAATTAATTTTTCCATTGCTTTCTAGATACCCTCAACATGGACACTACAAAAATTATTTATTATTGTCAACAGTTTAAGAAGTTGTTCTCAGAATCAATGCTCACTGTAGCAATTTGAGAACCAGAAGATCAAACTGCAGAGATTCTCAGTCATCATGAGTTGGAAAATCCCAGACGATCTGCTGACCTCTCAGTCCTGATTCTGAAAATTAGCTGCTTCAAGGTGAAGGTTCTTATCATGAGTCTGAAATCATAAAATCTACATTTTTGCTTTGAAATCAGAGTCTCTCATTCCATGTGTGTAGAAGAATATATCGGCTCAAAGATGTAATCTACATAATTTTATTATTGACATTTTGAAAACATCTCTGCTGCAGCACAGCTGCTGGAACAACAGCAAGTGGCGACCCTCTTCGAATTTTGAGAATTAAACCACTTAGAAGAGAAAATGGCTTTGTGTCATTACTCTCAGTCTCAGAGTCAAACTCGTTAAAAGCATCAGCTAATTGATAATAGTGGCTGGAGCCATTGTCAATAGGTTCTTGTTTGTTATGCAACTAAAACTGCTGAATCCCAAAGTTCTCCAATGTTCTTTGAGCCTTCCCATATAGATCTAGATATTGCCTGACCACGTAAGATCTTAAACAGAGATACGACTCGACCTGTGAACACTGAGTATGGTTGAGGATGACCATGTTCTTTTATCCCTCCATCAGAGCTGCACTCTCTTGCTCCCAATATCAGAAAATAGGGTGTTGTGATCCTAACACTACACATGCGTTGAGTGAAGAAACCAATGACCTGTCTTTCATTGCAAGCAGCACATAACTGTCTCAGTCATATATTTGCAGTTTCAATTTCATGTCATTATGTGAGACTGGAACATTCATATCAGTAAGATTTTACCCAGTTTTCTTTGAATTCCACAGCCATCAAATCACCCACGTCACAAATCAAACATTTAACAAGCACTACACATCAGAAGCAAATCAAAAATATCAAAACGAAATGGTAGAGGGAAAGAGAGAGTGTTAAATCAAAATGATTAGACTTCTTACAGTGTGGAAACAGGCCCTTCGGCCCAACAAGTCCACACCGACCCGCCGAAGAGCAACCCACCCATACCCCTACATTTACCCCTTACCTAACACTATGGACAATTTAGCTTGGCCAATTTTCACCTGACCCGCACATCTTTGGACTGTGGGAGGAAACCGGAGCACCCAGAGAAAACCCATGCAGACACGGGAGAACGTGCAAAATCCACACAGTCTATCGCCTGAGGCGGAAATTGAACCCGGGTCTCAGGCGCTGTGAGGCAACAGTGCTAACCACTGTGCCACCGTGCCACCAATTATTTTTGGAGAAAACAATGCATGCCAAGCACTTCTAATTGCATTCAGAGAGTTTGCCCAATCTTACAACTGTTTAAGCCTTTTATCCAGCTTCGGCCAATTTGCCAAGATAGTTTATAAAACATCTGAGAGTTTCTGTTTTTCTAACCTGCAGGATGAATGAACTAATCCTGCACCCCAACGGGCAAGCTCACTTGAGGAGATGGAGAATTTTGACCTGGCAGAGCTGACTCATAACTAGTGCCCAGTCATGGCTTCTAGTTAATGGCTGTTCATTTTGTAATGCCCTGATATATTTTAAATTAAAACTTGCTGTTTGTGTAAGACACACTGCATCCATCGCTGAAGTAAACCAGTTCTCAAGGGACATATCAGGCAACAGAGGCTTTCTGTCACTATTCAAATTATATAATGATTGGCTCAGTTACAGCCCACATTCCCTCTTCACACACTCACCCTGTCAAACGTACATCTTTGAATGAAAGGAAAGAAGTGCTAAGTTGAAATTGATCTACAATTGGCCTATGGAACCTTGTCAAAATGGAGGTTTCTGCTCCAAGATATTTTCCAGTGAATCCTGTTGAATGTGAGCTTGTGCATGTCTCAAATGAGCATATGATCAGAATCTCTGCATCCACCCAATTCCTACAATTTCCCAGGACTCTCTGTTAAAGACAATAGAGAAGAGGAGCTTGTACTGACCTTCTCTCCCTCTCATGTTCCTCACTCACCCTGCTGTGAAGACATCAGTCTCTGTCCCTCTTCCCCTGCTGTTGGGACATCCTACTTTGATAGCATTGTGAGTTTTATTAAACTCTCCCAGTGCAGGTAGTGGGGCACTCAAGATCAACATTATCCTTCCCCATTGTCCCCAGAGGGTGTTTCTGTGCTGTATTTTGTGAGTAATTCTACACAACATGGAAAAGTGAAACATTGGGCAGGTTTTAATACCAAGAGAGTAGCCCTGCCTGCTGTATGGAAAGTTGAGATTCAGTCCACCTTTTCCAGTTCAGGAAGGGTGGCTTTTAGTTTACACAGATACAGAAATTGCTGAAGAAGCTCAGCAGGTCTGGCAGCATCTGTGAATAGAAAACAGAGTTAATGTTTCAAGCCCAGTGATCCTTATGCTGAAGAAAGGTCACTGGATTCTAAAAGTTAACTCAGCTGTCTTTCCAAAAATGCAGCTGAACTTGCTGAGTTTCTCCAGCAATTTCTGTTTTGGTTTCTACCTTCAGTCTGTGTAATTCTTTGTTTTATTTTCGTGACATTTGATTTATCAGACTGGAAATAGTTCACTCTTTAAAAGGAATCCCTTTTTCCAAGTTTCCTGAGGTTAATTGCATATTGAATTCAATTTCACACTGACTTAAGCCTTTCCTTTATTTCATGATGCATTTGTGACCATCCTTAATTACCTTTGAGTTGAGGGTGCAGAGGCACCTTCGTGAGTCACTGCAACTTACATAATCATTCAGAATACTGTTGTTACGCACGTTTCAGAATTTTGACAAATATGTGACGGAACCATGATATGGTTCCCAGTCAGGATGCTCTGCAGAATGAAAGACAACTTGCAGGTGATGGTTCTTTCCACGTTCCCCTTGTCCTTCCACATGATATTAGCTGTGTTTTTTGGAACATGCTGGTGGTAAACGCTGCTCTGACCTTGCATTGATATTGGAGGTTTAATGTTGAAATTGGTGAATAATCTTCTGTAATCTTCAGGCCGAGCAATTTGAATCCAGATTGACTGACTTTGCCAGCCAGAATTGCATTAAATCTCTTTTTCGTCCAGTATATCGTCTTTGGAATCCAAATGTCTTCGCTTTTAGCCAGTTACACATATTTAAGTACGAGATAGACATGAGTGATTTGGAAATAAATTTGAATGCTGTCAATGTTTTCTGATCAACCTGTTCAGAGGTATCATTATATACCTCAGGGGAAGGTGCAAATTCAACCCTATCCTCTAAGTTCAGAAGTAGGCACATTACCTCTGTGTCATAAGAGCTGGCTGATGGAACTATAATTGATTAAGGAGAGCCAATGGATGGAGCATATACAGACTTTCAGAAGTCTTTTGAATAAATCTCCCACAAGAATAATTTAAGTACACAGGAAAGGAAAGAATGTACTGGCATGGATTAATGATCATTTAACAGATAGAAAACAAGGAATAGGAATAAAAGGGTCTGGCTGCGGTTAGCACTTGGGCTCCAGGTGTTCACCATATACCTTAAGATTTAGAGGTAGGTACCAAATGTAAAATTTCTAAATTTGCAGATAATACAAAACGAAGGAGCAATGTATGTTGTGAGGAAAATCTGAAGTGGCTTCAGAAGGATTTGGAGAAGCTTAATGAACAGGCAAGAAAACGACAGAGGGATTGTAATATGTTAACATTTGTGGTTATCCAATTTGGGAGGAGAACCAAATCAACAGAATATTTTCCAAATGGTAAGCAGCTAGAAATTGTAACTGTAAGAAAGGATCCAGGTATTCTTGATCATCAGTCACTGAAAGATAATATGCAAATGCAGAAAGCTATCGGAAAGCGAATGGAACCTTAATGAAAGTTAATGAATCCTGTGCTGCACTCCTTTTTCAGTAAAAGGCAATATTCCCATTAAGTTTCACTGATAGAAGAGCAGTGTACAGGATGATTGAAGTCTTGTTTCAATTGTATAGTACCTTGGTTAGGCAGTGCCTGGAGTATGGTGTGCAGTTCTGATCTCCGTAACTCACTTTATATTTGTGCGATGTAAGGGCACCAGACGTGTTCCCAGTATATTGGAGCTGCCCAATGAAGTTAAATATCACACAACATCAGGTTATAGTCCAACTGATTTATTTGGAAGCACCAGCTTTCTGAGTGCTGCTCCTTCATGAGGTGGTTGCTGAGTAGAAGATAGTAAGACACAGAATTTAGTGCAAAAGTTTACAGTGTGATGTGATTGAAATTATATATTGAATATATAATTCAATACATAATTTCAATATATGATTTCAGTTACATTTTGGATCCTGCTGGGTGAGATGGCTCACCAGAGGATGAGAGCAGTTGCCAGGATCATGGCACCATGGTATGCACTGCGGTTCAGAAGGGTGGGAAAAAGACTCACAGGGTCATAGTCACAGGGGAATCTATTGTAAAGGGAGCAAATATGTGGTTCTGTGTCTGAAAAAGAGACTCCCGGATGGTGTGTTGCCTCTCAAGTGCTCGAGTCAGAGATGTCACCAATCGGCTGCAGAGCATTCTGAAACGGGAGAGTGAACAGCCAGTTGTCGTGCATAGAGGCGCCAACAATATGAGTACAAAATAAGATGAGGTCCTGAAAGCAGAATTCAGCATGCTAGGAGAGCAGTTAAGGAGGAGGACCGCAAAGGCAGTGATCTCAGGATTGCTACCAGTGCCGTGTGCGAGGCAGGGTAGAAATGAAAGAATAGGCAGGATGAACACATGGCTTGATGGAGGGGTTCGGATTTGTGGGACATTGGGATCGGTTCAGGAGAAGGTGGGATTATTATAAACTGGATGGTCCATACCTGAACAAGACTGGAAATAATATCCTTGGGGTGTGTTGGCAACTGCTGTTGAAGAGGTTTTAAACTAATGTGGCAGGGGAATGGGAACCAGAAGAGAAGACAAGTAGACCGTGAGGTAGAATCTGGAGACTGTAAGGCTCATGAAGTGAACATTACCAAGGGGAAGAGTAGGCAGAGAGCGGATGAAAGCAAAAGAACTGGCGTGTGAAGTTCATACATATTAATGCAAGGAGTATAATGGGTAAGGCAGATAAACTTAGGGCTTGGATTGATGCCTGGAAGTATGACTTTATTGCGATCTCAGAGACTTGGTTGAAGTAAGGGCATGATTGTCAACTAAATGTTCCAGGATATAGATGCTTCAGACAGGACAGGGAGGGAAGTAAAAGAGGGGGAGGAGTTGCATTGCTGGTCTGGGATAATATCAGAGTTGTGCTAAAGGCGGACACTCTAGAGGCCTAAGCAGTGAGATATTATGGATAGCTGAAAAATAACAAGGGTGCAGTTACATTGTTGGGGTTGTATTACAGGCCTGCCCCACAGTGAGTTTAAGGCAGAAGAGCAAATCGGTAAACAGATATGTAAAGACAAAGAGGCAACAGTGTGGTGGTGATGGGAGATTAAATTTTCCCAACATTGACTGCGATGCACTTTGTGCCAGAGGTCTGAATGGGGCAGAATATATAAGGAGCGTCCAGGAAAGTTTTCTAGAGTAGTTTATCAATAGTCCAACCATGGGAAGGGGCCATATTGGACCTGGTATTGGGGAATGAGCCAGCAGGTGGTAGAAGTTGCAGTGGAGGATTTCTTTGTGAATAGTGACCACAATTTGGAAAATTTGAGAATACTGGTAGACAAAGATGAGATCGGCCCTGTTAGGACGGTTCTACCGTTCCCGTGTTCGTTTCGGAGGAATGAGACACCGGGTCAGATTCTAAGAAACAGACTGCTTTATTCCTACTTCTACCTAACAGCCCTAAGGGAAGAGTGTGAAACTGGTCCAAGTCCAATTATATAAAAATTAAACAGGAGTTGGGAGACGTGGATTGGAAATAACTAATTGAAGGAAGTCCAGATTTGATATGTGGGAGGATTTCAAAGATAGGTTGAAGATAATGTAGGTTAGGCATTTCCCATTGAAAACATGGGATAGGAAAGATTCTTGGATGACAGGAGAAATCGTGCAACTAGCCAAGAGGAAAACAGGAAGCAGACATAAGGTCCAGGCAGCTAAGAACAGAACGGGACTTAAAGGAATATCAGGAGAGTAGGACCAATCTTGAATGAGGAATCAAGTGGGATAAAAGGAGTCATGAAATAACATTAGCGAGCAGACTTCAGGAGTATCTGAAGGCCTTTTATTCATTTATAAGAAGCTAGGTGGATAAAGAACTGGTTGAGCAACAGGAGACAGAGAGTAGTAGTTGAATGGGGTTTCTCGAAATGGAGAAAGATGACTAGTGGTGTTCCCCAGGGCTCAGTGCTGGGGCCACTGTTGTTTGTGATATACATAAATGATCTGGAAGAGGGCACTGGTAGTCTGATGATGTAAGTTTGCAGATGACACAAAGACTGGTGGACCAGCAGAAAGCATAGGGCTCTGTCAAAGAATACAGGTGAATATAGATAGACTGGAGACTTGGGCAGAGAAATGGCAGATGGAGTTCAATCCAGACAAATTTGAGCTGATGCACTTTGGGAAATCTTATTCTAGAGTGAATTATACTGTAAACAGAAGAGCTTTGGAAAGAGTTGATGAGCAGTGAGATGTGGGAGTTCAGGTCCATCCTGAAGGTGTCTGCACAGGTGTATAGAGTGGTCAAGAGAGCATATGGTATGGTTGTCTTCATCATATGGTGTATTGAGGATAAGAGCTGGCAGGTCATGTTAAAAGTGTACAAGGCTTTGATTTGGCTGCATTTAGAATACTGTGTACAGTTCTGGTCTCCACATTACCAAAAGAATGTGGAGGACTTGGAGAGAAGGTTTACAAGGATGTTGCCTGGTATGGAAGGTGCTTGTTATGAAGAGAGGTTTAGGAAGTTAGGATTGTTTTCATTAGTAACACGAAGATTGAGGGTGGACTTGATTGAGGTCGTCAAAATCATGGAGGGTATAGACAAGGTGGATCGAGATAAGCTTTTTCTGAGGATGAGGGATTCAATAACGAGAGGTCATATGTTCAAGGTGAGAGGTGGAAAGTACTTTACACAGAGGGTGGGAGGTGCCTGGAATGCTTTGCCAGCAGAAGTAGTAGAGGCAGGCATGGTAGATTCATTTAAGGTGTGTCTGGACAGATGTAAGAGTAAGTGGGGAGCAGAGTAATATAGATGCTTACGAATTGGGTGATAGGTTAGACAGTGGATTTGGATTGACTCAGGCTTGGAGGGCCAAATGATCTGTTCCCTAGTGACAAAATTTCTTTGTTCCTTGTAAACCTTTGCTATACATTCTGTGTCCTACAATCTTCTAATTCAAAACCACCCGATGCAGGAGCAGAGCTCTGAAAGCTAGTGCTTGCAAATAAACCTTTTGGTCCATAACCTGGTTTTTAACTTTGTACGTCCCAGTCCAACACCAGCACCTCCAGATCATGACTGTCCAATGAAAGGAAATGTTGCAAAATTGGTCTGTATTCTCTTGAATTTTGAGTTTTGATTTCATTGAAACCCACCAGACACTTAAAGGAAGAGACAGGGTGGAAGCAGGTAATAAGCTTCCAATGGCTGAAGAAGCTAGAACTGGGGAGAAAATTTAAAAACAGGTCAAAGCCAATTAGGTATTTGGAAAAAGAAGAAATTATTTTACTCAGTGAGTTGTGAACCTTTCAAATTCTCTACCACAGAGGGCTGTGGAAGCTCAGACTTTGAGTGTGTTTAAGATATGGATTGATAGACTTCTGATTATCAGTGGCATATTAGGTTTAGGAATGGAGTGAATAAAAGTTATCGAAGTGTTCAATGATTGTATTCAATAGCAGGGCAGGTTTGATGAGCTGAATGGGCTACTATTGTTCCTATGTGAGAACAGTGTGGTTGTCTCCCAGCAATCCTTTGAAATGGCCCAGTAAATCTTCCATTAGCATCACCATTGGTGATTATTGCTGGCCTTCTCAATGATGCCTAAATCCCATGCACGGAAAGAAAATATGCTGGAGTGTTACACAAAGCACAATGGTGGTTGTGGGTGATATTGTACGTCCTGCCTTTCTGGTTCTGGTTCACTCATTGTGTTCCTGTACTGAGAACAGGAGGAATAGTACACTACATTACTTTACAACTAGTAATGAATGCAATCATGTGAAGATTTGAAGAACACGGTGTTTGTTGCTCATCAGATTAAAACATTTGGAATTGTTTCAGCTGCGATTTGTCTCCCTCCCTTGTCCAGTTGCAAGCATTATTGCCTTTGATCATTCTATGTAATGATCATTACATAAAGCTGACTAGTTAACAAAAGTAAAAGATAAAGGGGAATTTGACATAAAACTGTTAAGGGACATAAAGCAGAGATCAGTTGTGAACGTTTGCTTCTTGAACTGGCTGGAGGTTTATTGTACTCCCCAGGGGCTATATCACAACAAACAGTTCATTTGAAATGCATTAAATCCTGAACTTACAGGGTATATTTGCAATGTTTGCTGAGGAACTAAAATGCAGAGATGTTATGAGCAATGAGAAGGTTAGTAATATAATCCAGGTGTGAGAGACTTGTACACTGTGCAGACACTGTAAAGGCTGAGAAATATAACGGTACTTGCATTACATTGATGTTCACAATCTTCTCACAAAGAAGGCACTGGGATAGAACATTTGGAAATCCCATTTGTTAATCACATGGCAGATCAGACACTATACATGTCTGCACCCTTCATTGGAAACAACGAGGGCCAACTGTAAAGAAATTGGTCTGGATGTTCCTGTATATTCATTGCTAACATTTCAGGAGCAACATTCAGAAACCAATTAAAGAGAAGAGGGTATATAGTTGCAGTTAGATGGTTAATTCAATATACGATAAAGAGCACAAGTATGTCCTTATAAATGACTCAGTTAGAATATGGTGAGGTCTGTTTCAGTTTCCTCACGCATACTGATACTGAGGTTTTGCGAAGAGTGCAGGGAAGGTCACAAGATTACTTCCTGCGTTGCAATATGCTCGTGATCCAGACAGTCACAAAAACCTGCAAGGATCATTACATTAGAAGATGGTGAATTTATTGAGTTTTCTAAAAGCATGAAGGGACAAGTTGGAGTTGCTGGTTCAACTTAATTAATTTGAGATACCTGAATCACCTTCTCAAATTATTTAAGAGTAGTATTGTGCTAGATATTAAGAGGGTCCCGCTTTTCCTAAGAACTGTAGACTTCTGGACTAAATGTTCTCATTAATGTTCTGGCAAGATTAAAGACTGAATATGTTTCTTGCTGGAGTAGAGATCCATTCATACCAGTGGTTGGCACACTCTCATTTAATCAGGGCATGGGTAGATTCTTGACTAGTTGTGATCTCTTAAGATGGCCAGAGAGGATGTTGCCTGCAGATTACAAACTAAGATGACTATGTTATCTTGATTGGTACGGATTATTTGGTGACTTTTGACCACACCATTACTTTGATCTCAGCATTGATGCCATTGTTGTTCAGTCAATGGAATTTGTCTGCATAAACTGGCTGACTTTGAGTTTGGACATATCGGACAAGCATCCACAGCACGACATGTTTCTCTAACATTGGTGACCTCTTTCAGCCTTAGTGGAATTCTATGATACTCACCTCATTTGTCTTGGCATAATCCAGTTGGAACAGGTCATGAAGAAGTGCTCACAGTTTTCTTTTACATTGCTTCTATGTCATTGCTCATCACCAATACCTCTGTACTGTTTCAGTTGGTAAACACAAGTGTACACAACACTGAGTTCACTTCAGAGTTGACTTCACTTCTAGAAATGGCTGAGGAGGAGGCAGCTGCTGATCCTGCTAGCTTTGTCCCAGCTGCTGCTGGTGCTGTTGGTACTGTTTTTGCTGCTTATCTTGCTCCTCATCAGAGGTTCACAGTGGGGCATTCACCACCATGTGGGTACAGCCAAATGCCACTCCAAAAGGCACTGAGATCCAGCTGGCAGGTGGTGAGACTCAATACAGGGTCTACTCACAGAGGGTTAGCTTTCTCAACATGTGTAATTCCCAATGTGTCAGAAGGCTCAGTCTGTCACGTCTCTCAGTCCTTCCAGGTCAATGCTGCAGCTTCCAGCAGCAAGTCCTCCTTCCCAGTGGACCAGCTGGACATACGTTGTCAGTTGAGGTCAAGGTGCCTGTGATTGAAGTATCAGACCCTGGTTCTGAGCCTCTCCCTGCAGGTCTGAGCTAATTTCTTCTGCAAAGAGAGAAATCAAAATTTGGGGTGTGAGAAATGGATTGTGAGGCAAAAAAGACATTCTCACCCCAGTTTGTGAGCATAGCAATCCAAATGCCTCAGATGTTAGCTATGACCTGGCATGATTCCTGATGAAGGACTTTTGCCCGAAATATCGATTTTCTGATCCTCGGATTAGATTACTTACAGTGTGGAAACAGGCCCTTTGGCCCAACAAGTCCACACCGACCCGCCGAAGCGCAACCCACCCATACCTCTACATTTACCCCTTACCTAACACTACGGGCAATTTAGCATGGCCAATTCATCTGACCCGCACATCTTTGGACTGTGGGAGGAAACCGAAGCATGTGGAGGAAACCCACGCAGACACGGGGAGAACGTGCAAACTCCACACAGTCAGTCGCCTGAGGCGGGAAATGAACCCGGGTCTCTGGCGCTGTGAGGCAGCAGTGCTAACTACTGTGCCACCGTACCACCCAAAACGACCTACTGTGCTTTGTCAGCACCACACTCTTGACTCTAATCTCCAGCATCTGCAGTCCTCACTTTCGCCCAGAAACTGGACTGGACCAGCAATATTCATACAAAGGCAACAAGAGTGGGTCAAAGGCTAGGAATACTGCAGCAAGTAACACACACCTCCTGATATTGTCCAACACACAAGATAGGAGAGAAATGGAACACTCCCCGTTTGTCTGGGTGAGTGCAGCTCCAATAATACTCAAGTAGGATAAAGCAGCCCATTTCATTGGGACCACATCTACAAACATTGATTCACTCCACCACCTATGCTTAGTAGCAGCAGAGTGCACTATCTAGAAGATGCACTACCGCAATTCAGCAAAGATCCTTAGATAGCACCATCCACACCATACTGCTGCCATCAAGAAGGACACGGTCCTCTTTAACATGGGAACCACCAGTAAATTCCCCTCCAAGCCACTTCCATCCTAAGTTGGAAATGTATCGCTGTTCCTTGAGTGTCATGAGTTCAAAATGCTTGAATTCCCTCCCTAAAGGCTGTGGACATATCTCCAATGCATGAACTGCCGCAGTTCAAGAAGGTAGCTCATCACCAGCTTCTCAAGAAATGTAGGGATGGGCAATAAATCCTGAGATGCTCACATCAAACAAATCAAGTAAAGAAAAACTAGCATTGGATGCTGACAGGAAACAGAAAATGATTTCTGAGTACAATCCTCAGAGCCAGTTCTTGTTTCCAGCACACCTTTGCTGGTTTAAAATTAGCATTTAGTCACTCAGGAGAATTACATCATAACAGGATAATATCATCTTGGTCAACCATGGTTTCTGAATTTATTTCTGATCATTATTTTTCATTTATCCCATTATTTATCTTATTCTGATTTTATATGCCGTGCCTGGCACTGTCTAACAAAATAGAGGATCCAGGGGATGAGAGAGCCAGCCGCCTCACAGTGTAAAGAAATGACCAATGGCAATTGATAAGGTGGCTGATCTACTCTGACAGAATCAGTTATTTCAGCCAAAACCTTTTCTTCAACAATACCATGATTTGATGGGTCCCTGCAATATGGCAACAACTGTACACTGATTGTATGGGTTCACCTATCTGCTTTTTCAAAATTGCTGTCTGGACCTTAGCAGTTCATTAATAAGCTCTGCAAGAGATCTTAAGTCATGCAGAGTTACTGGGTTGGAGGTTCTCCGCTTCTCTCCCCTCAATTTGAAAATGACAGTGCAATCCCACAGGTATTGGAACACTGATATCCCATTAGTAATTAATATCAAAAGCATGTGATTAAAAAGCAAGCTCTGAATTTAAGTGGCTTTCAAAAGATCAGATTTCAAAGCTCTTTGTCTCAAACCCAGACCAGAATGGAAGTAATAAAGGTGCACCAATTTATATAGCAAGACCAGAAAGCGCTGAGAAAAGATGGACTATATCAAAGACCACGTCCCATTGGGTATTTGAAGCAGGCAGTGTGCTCAAGCAGCACATACATGTAAGCCTCAGAACACTACATTCGACATCAGATGTAATTCTGTTGCTGGACAACGTTTATGAAATGATATAGACTATGCTAAGAATTACACTAGAAAAAAAATTAAGATAGTCAAGCTTCCATTGATGTATTTGCACTTGGTAAACAATACATTCATTGACACACAGGATATAACTGCAAACATGAGGAACTCATGCATACGTTGCACTAGTTTCATGGAAAAACTGGGCCATGGATACTGCCAATCTCTGCTGCCGTTTTGCTTTATCTCCATGTCAATGATGGAAAAACAATCATCATCTTCTTTTCATGCCATATAAAATGGCACCTCTTTTTCATCGAGTTTCAAGCCTTGGGGAAGGTGATCATAAAGTTAAACATATTAATTAATATTAAGAATAGATAATACAGCTACTTGAACAAAGTTTTTAAAATTTGGTGTGGGCGTATGGATATTTTGTTATCTTTGCAACTTGCCAGTAACGTGCCCTTCTAATTGTGTTTTGCAATGTGTGGATAATTTAATTAAGTGTACATGTCAAATTCTTTAGCACAACTACGTGTCCAACCTAAATGTGGCTGACTTTTACACAGCCAGTCAGGAAACTGCAGATTATTATTTAGCTATGCAGCATTGAAGAAAAGTTATCTATGATTGGAGAAATTGGAGAAGGAAAAAAATGGGTTAATGGCGAAGCACTGTCTGTTGTTGAGTAAGGAATTATTCAAGGGAGTAGGAGACAAACCATATAAGGTATGCAGACAAAATGACACAAACAGGCACTTCCAGAAAATGTATGATAACGTACCTCACAAAATCTGAAATGATTGAAGGTAATTCTGTTGCCATTTAGTGATGGGATATGAGAGTGTTGCCATCATTATCTTGCTTTCTTACAATTAATACATTGACCAACTTTGGCATTAACAGGAAAACCACCAGACACTTTATTGCAGCTCACAAGATTAGATTAGATTAGATTACTTACAGTGTGGAAGCAGGCCCTTCAGCACAACAAGTCCACACCGACCCGCCAAAGTGCAACCCACTCAGACCCATTCTCCTACATTTACCCCTTCACCTGACACTCCGGGCAAGTTAGCATGGCCAGTTCACCTAACCTGCACATTTTTGGACTGATCAGCTTCAACCTGTCTGGTTACTATACAGGATCCTAGAGTCAATTGCTCCACTCACACTCTAATGATTCTAGTATATAAATTGGAGTTATCTTTATCAAATATTGTAAATATCTTTGGTTCTGTCTCAAATTTCCACTGAACTGTTTTTCGTTATCTCTTCAGCATACCTTATTGGACATACGCGATTCTTTACATTTTCTCTGGCCTGCTTTTCTTGTTTATTTTCAAATTTGCTCATTTAATCATCTTTGTCTTCCTTGTCATTATTTCTAATGATTTTTGAAACTTTAATTCTAATTCTTAATTCCATCATGTCCAAAACAAACAGATCAACAACTCTATTGGTGACCTTTTGGCAGTTTAATAGCATTCCTCTTATAGCAAGGCAACCAGAATTGTATGTAATACTCCAAATGTGGCCTTCCAGCTGAAACATGATGCCCAACCCCTGTATTAAATGTTCTTACC
Source organism: Hemiscyllium ocellatum (assembly GCF_020745735.1). NCBI lineage: Eukaryota > Metazoa > Chordata > Chondrichthyes > Orectolobiformes > Hemiscylliidae > Hemiscyllium > Hemiscyllium ocellatum. Next base: position 108,651,676 of record NC_083402.1, read on the forward strand.
AATGAAGGAAAGCATGCCAAACCCATTCTTCACCACTTTGTCTACCCATGAGGCCACTTTGAAGGAACTATGCACCTTGGTGTCTCTGTTCAACAACACTCCCCAGGGTCCTACCATTAACCGAGGTAACAGATTTGTTTGCTGAGTGGTTTTCTGCAGACGTTTCATCACCATGTAAGGTGAATGAATCTATGTGAGATCACAACCAAGCTACAGATATTTTCAAAAACCTGCCCTGGTTTGTCTTACAAAAATGTAGCAATTTGTATCATCTGAATTATTCTCCATCTGCCATTCTTCAGCCCTTTGGCCCAGTTAATCAAGATGCCATTTTACTCTCTGTCAAGTCGGCACAAGGAACAAGGAAGTGTTGGGTATTCTAAAAGGCATTAAGGTGGAAAAATCCCCAGATCTGGATGGGATCTATTCCACGTTAGTGTGGGAAGTGAGAGAAGAAGTACCTGAGACCGTAACAGATATATTTGCAGTATCCTTGAACATGAGGGGATTGGAGAATGGCTAATGTCCCTTTGTTTAAATAAGGGTAGCAGGGTTAATCCAGGTCATTATTGACCGGTAAGCCTGACATCAGTGGTAGGGAAGCTGCTGAAGAAAATAGATACTGATGGATAGGATTTGGAAGAAAATGGGCTGATCTGTGATAGGCAACATGGTTTTGTGGAAGGAATGTCATGTCTTATCAAATCAATAAAATTTTTTGATGAAGTGACAAAGCTGATTGAGGAGGGAAGGTCTGTAGATGTCATATACATGGACTTGAGTAAGGCATTCGATAAGGTTCCCCATGGTTGGCTAATGAAGAAAGTGAAAGGAGTTCCTCAAAATGGAGGACTGTGATCAGAGGTGTTCCACAGGGGTCCGTGCTGGGACCACTGTTGTTTGTGATATACAGAAATGATTTGGAGGAAGGTATAGCTGGTCTGATTAGCAAATTTGCAGATGAGACTAAGATTGGTGGAGTAGCAGATAGTGAATGGGACTGTCAGAAATTACAGCAGAAAATATAGAGAATGGCAAATTGGGCAGAGAAATGGTGGATGGAGTTCAATCCGGGCAAATGTGAGATGATGCATTTTGGAAGATTCAATTCAAGAGCGAACTATACAGTAAAAGGAAAAGTCCTGTGAAAAATTGATGGAGAGAGATCTGGAGTGTTCAGGTCCATTGTTCCCTGAAGGTGAAAATGCAGGTCAACAGAGTGGTCAGGAATACAGTCTGTTTTCCTTCATTGGAGATACTGGTGTTGGACTGGGGTGTACAAAGTTAAAAATCACACAACACCAGGTTATAGTCCAACAGGTTTAATTGGAAGTGCACTAGTTTCGGAGCGACATTCCTTCTTCAGGTGATATCACCTGATGAAGGAGCGTCACTCCAAAAGCTAGTGTGCTTCTAATTAAACCTGTTGGACTATAACCTAGTGTTGTGTGATTTTTAACTTGCTTCATCGGGGTATTGAGTACATGAGTTAGCAGGTCATTTTCCAGATGCAAAAGACTTTAGAGAGGGTGCAGAGGAGGTTCACCAGGATGTTGCCTGGCCTGGACGGCACAAGCTCCAAAGAGAGGTTGAGTAGATGAGGATTATTTTCATTAAAAAGATGGAGAATGAGAGGGGACCTGATTGATGCCAACTAAATCATGAGAGGCATAGACAGAGAGAATAGCAAGAAGCTTTTTCCCAGAGTGCGAGATTCATTTACTTGGGGTCATGAGTTCAAAGTGAGCGGGGAAAGGGTTAGGAGAGATATGCGTGAAAAGTTCTTTACACAGAACATGGTGGATGCCTGGAACGCATTGCCTGCACCAGTGGTATAGGCAGGCACAACAGTGTCATTTAAGATGTATCTAGACAGATACATGAATGGGCAGACAGCAGAGGGATACAGACCCTTAGAAAGTAGGCAACAATTTTAGATAGAAGATCTGGATTGCGCCAGGCTTGATTCCTAAAGAAGGGCTTATGCCCGAAACGTCGAATTTCCTGCTACTTGGATGCTGCCTGACCTGCTGCGCTTTTCCAGCAACACATTTTCACCCAAGGCTTGGAGGGGCCTGTAATTTTCTTTGTTCTTTGTGCTCTTAGATAACCTTCCTCACTGTGTACTGTACCACCAATTTTGGAGTTGTCCACAAACATACTAACCACGCCTCCCATACTCTCATCCAAAATATTTCTATAAACGATGAACAACAGTGGACTCAGCACTGATCCTTATGGCACACTGCTAGGCACAGGGCTCCAGTCTGAACAATAACTCTCTACCACCACCCTCTGTCAGCTACTGTCAAGCCAATGTTTTGTACATTTGGCTAGCTTTCCCTGGATCCCTTTTGATCTAAGCAGTAAATAAATGCAATAACTATAGCAGATAGAACATCAAACAACAATAAGCTAGCTAATATCTGTGCTTTAAAACCCAGATATTTGTTTCAGCCCTAATTCACATAAAAGGCAGACAACAAAGTCAGTTATGGATAAATAAAAGACAATAACAAAACTGGTCAGATTACTTAAATACGTTTCACAATGTGTGATTTCACAGATAAAAATTTAGACTCTTCAGCTTCATTTTGAAATGTTGATCAGGGTCACCATCTCAGTTTAAAGAGGCAAAGGCAGCAATACTTTGGACTCAGCTTTCTACTCTTTGGGTGTAGCAGATTAGGTAGGGAGTTTTCAAACCTTCATGCAGTCTTAGCAGCACCCCAGAACCAGCTCTCGGACACAATGTTCAAAATAAGCATGAATTCTGTTCCTGTCCTGATAGATTGATCAAATCTTCCCATGGCCTCAATTAGCATTCAACAAATGCCATCTGTTTGAACTCGGGGTGTCTTCCCGACTTGATGGAAACAATTCCCAGGTATGACCTCATTAACAACTATCTTCAGCTATCTGTTTAAACAAAATGCTCTTACTTTTTAATAAAGGCTTCGCCTACAGTTATCCTTCAGGCTTGGCCTCAAAAATTTTGATTGTTCTGTTCTTTTCCTATTCTCACAGGTTGTCCCAAAATCCACAAGTAATTTACAGCTCACAATTCAAAATCAATAAAAGAACACAAATAAAAATTTAAAAAATGCAAATCAGCAAGAGTTCTAACACAGGTATGATTCTTTAAAGTGGCTATCAATGACATGGAAGCAGCACTTGGTTGTAAAATCAAGCAAGACTTGAATTGTCCATTTCCTTCCTCAAAGGGAATTCATTACAGTAACAATGGCCAGATTCACCTAATACTTTATTCAGTGCTTGTGAGAAACGAAGCTCACTCACTTCAATAATTTCAGTCCGAGACAAGATCTGAATCAGTAGTGTCATTTATTTCGGTCTTGCAAGAGGAGTGTGGTGTCTACTGTGTACAAAGTTCATTCCTGAAGAAGGACTTGTGCCCGAAACGACGATTCTCCTACTCCTTGGAAGCTGCCTGACCTTCTGCGCTTTTCCAGCAGCACATTTTTCAGCTGTGTACAAAGGCAGTCACACACACACTGAATTCAACCAGTACACAATATTTATGTAATTTGTTCCTATTCTCTCCTCCCACTGCTCCTCCCCTGTTTACATCTCCCACTTCTCTAAGACCGGTGCCCATTATTTTTGTTTATCTCTTGCCTTATCTGGCCTTGTCTGTGACAAAATGCTTATTTCTGGCCTCACAAGGCCATTTGACCACATCCTGCTGTGGTCCATTGTTAGGTATATCCTCCTTCACTACCCATACTTGTTATGACCTTATGACCTCATGACTTCTTGATTGTGGTTTGTCCTTATTTTTGCCGAAGCGGGAAATAGATGCTTATAACTAATGTTTATACAGGCATATCTAGCCTAACCCCCTCCCCTCACAGCACCTTATCTACTTGTCTGTAACATCTACCATTGTTTGCAGACACATTTCATTCTTGTATGCACATTTTAGCTAATTCAAAAACAATTATGTATTTCCTTTGCATAGTTTTCATTCTTGTTGACTCAGCTCTTGGCTGAAACAATTATACACTGGTGTGAGTTCATTTACCTTGCATAAGTAGTTATGATTGCAGAAGTAACACTACTTTACCTATATCCCACAGTGCTCAATTTCATGACTACAACAGTCAATGGCAGGGAATGGTATTTCCTAGCACCATTGTCCTCCGGTAGCAGTTAGACAATGTTGGAATCCCTCTCACTGAATCATTGTCTTTGACTTTATGCCTGAATTCAACCCACATCTGCACAACTCAGCTCTGTGATTGTGCTGAGGTTTGGCCTGCATTTTAAGGTATCTGTTGTAGGTTTTGGGTCATTCCATTTCCATAACTTTCCCAATTGTATGTGATGGAGAATGTTATTCTGATCCCACATATCATGAACAGAAAACTGTGAAGTGCCCTCTAAATTCTCCTGCCTGCTTCACAATCAATTGGTTACACAAGTCTATGCTATTATATTCCAGTTAAACTGATATTTTTACTTTGATGATTAAAAGTAGAAACAGAAGTTAAAACTAGAAGAGTGAAGACAAGGGAATGGAAATTGGGAGCATGAAATGGATGATACTGGCAGCTTATTTTTCTGGTTGGAATGTGCAATAACTTGAGTAATTGTTCACATTGTAGAGAAAATGTCAGTGTTGTAGCTTGGTTAAGAGTGCGGAAAATTCTGGAGTACAAGTCTTCAGTACAATTGTCAGAATATCGTCAGGGTCCAATAGCCTCTGTCGTATCCCGTGCCTTTGTGTATTTATTGGTATCACATGGAGTGAATCAAATTGGTTGAAGACTTGCATTCCTGCTGCTGGGGAACTCTGAAGGAGTCTGAGATGGATCATTCCCTCAGCACATCTGGCTGACAGTTGTTGCAAATACTTCAGTCTGGAAGGAATGCATTTCATTTTCTGCTTGGGAACCTGCAGCCTTCAGGACTCAGTATTGAGTTCAACAATTTTAAAAACCTGAACACCTTCCTCTATGCCCTTTCCCATCCTCACAACACAGGCCCTGTCAGGTTTCTTTCAGCAGCCCATCTATTCTCACTTATACGTGGACACCATTATCATCTTCACATTTTCTCTGGCTAAACAGAATCCCTCCCTTTATCTGTCTAACTGACTTTCTCTCATTGGATACAGAACATTAATTCTGCATTCTTTCCATGGATGCTGCCAGACCTGCTGTGTTTCTCCAGCAATCTCTGCCTTTATTTCAGGTTTCCAGCATCTATAGTTATTTGTTTTATTTTCATGTTACAGATTGTTTTTCAGCCAATTCTGTTCAGTTGCTAGATTTGTTCAAAATATTCAGAACGATGTTCATGTCACACAACACGGTGGAAGAATCCTCAGGATAAAGATGGAATTTCTCTACACTACTGTCCGATGGTCACACGTACTGAGACTGCCATGGACAGATGGATCAGCAGCAATTTGACTGGTGAGGATAAACTAGGAGAAAGTGAGACCACACTTTTCAACAACTGATGAGGATAACGTCAAATAAGTTTATTCTTCTTTGTCTCTTCACCACCTGCTGTAATCCCAATGTCGTATCTAAGCCATTTAGGACTCAGCCAGCTCAAACAGTAGTGGTGACACAAGATCATGTGTGGTGATGGGCATTGAAGTTCCCCTTCAAGATAATGCAAGCACGTGGGCTTAGTTTAGTTTGGGCAACTTTGTCGGCATGTGTAAGTCTGACCACAGGGTCTGTTTCCATTCTGTCTGACTCTATGACTCTATTACTTTGTGTAACCATTCAGCATCAATGCAACCTCCAGCAATGTTCAACATGGAAGAGTACTGATTCATCACCTGAGTAGTGCAAGGTAAGGCAATGTTGTGTAGTGGTCACCAGCAGGAATTTTCTTTGCCTATGTTTGACCTGATTCTATAAGAGTTATTCTGTTTGTCCTGTCCCAGGTCAGGATTGATCAGGTCGGGTACATGCTGCATCTCAGTCGCAGGTTACTAATTATTCGTGATGATTTGATCTGGTTAGTAGACTTGATTCAAATGCTGGAGATCTTGTCCCCTTTGTAATATGAGATGCCTGCCATTGGCTCTTCAGTTTGTACCATGTCTTGCACTCCCATTCCCTTCACGCAGTGTATTGGTTTGCTGGCTTTGCTCTAATCAGAGCTTGGTCTCCCCATCTGCGCATGTCCTCTACTAAGATGGCCATGAGCTCTTCCCATTTGTCAGGGAAGGATGTGGTGAAACATGAAAGGATTCAGAAATGACTTACCAGGATGTTGTAAGAGTAGAGGGTCTAAGCTATAGGGAGAGGCTGAAAAGGTTGGGGTGGTTTTTCCTGGAGCATTGGAGAATGAGGGATGACTTTATTGAGGTTTATAAAATCATGAGGAGCATGGATAGGGTAAGTGGTCTGTTCCCTAGGGTGAGATAGTCCTAAACTAGAGGGCATAGGTTTAGGGTGGGAGGGGTAAGATTTAAAAGAGACTTAAGAGGCATCTTTTTCACACAGAGGGTGGTGCATGAATGGAATGATCTGCCAGATGAAGTGGTAGGGGCTTGTACAGTTACACATTTAAAGGGCATCTGAATAGGTATATGAAAAGGAAGAGTTTGGAGAGATATGGGCAAAGTGCTACCAAATGGGACTAGATTAATTTAGGATATCTGATCGACATGGACAAGTTGGACTGAAGGTCTGTTTCTGTGCTGTACATCTTTGTGACTCTATGACTTTATGATTTCAAAGTGTCAGGAGTCAATGTTGAGTAGTGCCAAAACAATTCCCACTTACTCACACGACTGTGCCACAGTCTCTGGTTGGTATCCAAGGGATATTGATCATGATGATTGGGATAGTGTTTGTAAGGTATGATTCCATTTGAATGAAGATGACAAGCTGTTGCTTGATTAATCTGAGAGACAGCTCTTCTAACTTTGACACGAACCCCAGAGCTTAGTAAGGAGGACTTTGGAGTTTGAAAGAGGGGCATGTCATAGTTATAGAGATGTACAGTAAGGAAACAGACCCTTCGGTCCAACTCGTTCATGCCGAGTCATTTCTGAAAACTTAGTTGACATTGAATTTTCCACTGAGTATAGTTTGTTTCTTCAGATTCTGTAGCCATTAGAAACAACTGACCAGTTTGTGATGACATTTCAAACGTCTTTACATTTTCTTTGACTATGCAGTAATCTTCAATTGTAATTTCTAAGCTGTAATTGATACATTAGCCATCAATCTTGTCACATTATCACCAATTTTTTTTCAAGAGCATTTATTTTCCTTTGTTATGTCATTCTGATTTCCAGCAGCCCTGCAGCACTGACATCAGAGGGAATATTTTGGTATTAGCAGCAACTTGTGAAATTTGCAATTTAAATGCAAAACAAAAAATTGCAATCTTTTGATAATTTAGTTTCAGTTTTAGATGAAAGAAACCAAGACAAAAACTATCTGCAAGAGTTTTGGCAGATTTCAGAAGAATTTGAGGTGGGCAGAAGCTTTTGGGAGCAGAACTTTAAGTTGTGATCAGGTAGGTCAAGAATCTCTGTCCCACTGGCAGGAAGGTAGGAAGTGCCTATCGGAAGGGAGAGAAGTGGTTGCTACATCAGGCCCATTGCTGTCTGATATCAGAGATTAAAGTGATCTTATAGTTTGGGGCTACAGTTAAATTTGAAGAGCTGGTCAAGAAGATTGAGAAGACAACGGTAATATTGTCTACAAGGAATTCAGCAAGGCGTCCAACAAGATTCCGCATGGTTGACTGCTAAGTAAGGTTAGATCAAAAGGGATTCAGGGAAAGCTAGTCAATTGTACAAAACATTGACTTGACAGTAGCTGACAGAGGGTGGTGGTAGAGAGTTATTGTTCAGACTGGAGCCCTGTGCCTAGCAGTGTGCCGTAAGGATCAGTGCTGAGTCCACGGTTGTTCATTGTTTATAGTAATATTTTGGATGAGAGTATGAGAGGCATGGTTAGTATGTTTGTGGACAACTCCAAAATTGGTGGTACAGTGCACAGTGAGGAAGGTTATCTAAGAGCACAAAGAACAAAGAAAATTACAGGCCCCACCAAGCCTGGCGCAATCCAGATCTTCTATCTAAAACTGTTGCCTATTTTCTAAGGGTCTGTATCCCTCTGCTGTCTGCCCATTCATGTATTTGTCAAGATACATCTTAAATGACACTGTTGTGCCTGCCTATACCACTGGTGCAGGCAATGCGTTCCAGGCACCCACCATGTTCTGTGTAAAGAACTTTTCACGCATATCTCTCCTAACCCTTTCCCCGCTCACTTTGAACTCATGACCCCAAGTAAATGAATCTCGCACTCTGGGAAAAAGCTTCTTGCTATTCTCTCTGTCTATGCCTCTCATGATTTAGTTGGCATCAATCAGGTCCCCTCTCATTCTCCATCTTTCTAATGAAAATAATCCTCATATACTCAACCACTCATTGTGAATAGTGCCCTCCAGGCCAGGCAACATCCTGGTGAACCTCCTCGGCACCCTCTCCAAAGCATCCACTTCCTTTTGGTAATGTGGTGACCAGAAATATACGCAATATTCCAAATGTGGCCAAACCAAAGCCCTAGGCATCTGGAAAATGGCCTGCTAACTCTTGTACTCAACAACCCGATGAAGGAAAGCAGACTTTATTCCTGACCACTCTGTTGACCTATGTTGCTACCTTCAGGGAACAATGCACATGAACACCCAGATCTCTCTCCATCAATTTTCCACAGGACATTTACATTTCCTGTATTGTTCTCTCTTGAATTGAATCTTCCAAAATGCATCGACTCACATTTGCCCGGATTGAAATCCATCTGCCACTTCTCTGTCCAATTTGCCATTCTATCTATATTTTGCTGTATTTTCCGACAGTCTTATTCACTATCTGCTACTCACCAATCTTAGTCTCATCTGCAAATTTGCTAATCAGACCAGCTATACCTTCCTCCAAATCACAAACAACAGTGGTCCCAACACGGACCCCTGTGGAACACCTCTGATCACAGTTCTCCTTTTGAGAAACTCCCTTCTACTACTACTCTCCATCACAGGAGTACAACAGGGCTGCATTCCTTTCCCTCTTTACTGATGATTTTATCATGAGGAATGCAATGGTGCATGCAGACTCTGCCATGCTGTGTCACCACCGTCAAGTAATAGACCTGTGTTTCACAGATGTCATCACTCAACTGTCAGAAAATCACATTCGAGGTTCAAGACATGGCCCCAGCCAATAAAAAAGCAATGCCAAAGTTGGTCAATGTATTAGTTGCAAGAAAGCAAGACAATGATGGCAACACTCTCATATTTCATCATTAAGTGATAACAGAATTACCTCCAATGCTGTGGGCTCTTATTTATGACTTCAGCTTTTATGAGGTTCCTTATCATACATCATCTGGAAGTGTCTTTTTGTGTCATTTTGTCTGCATGCCTTATAAGGTTTGCCTCCTACTGCCTTGAATAAGTCCTTACTCACAATAGACAGTGCTTCCCCATTAACCCATTCCTTTCCCTCTCCAATGTCTCCAATCATAGATAACTTTTCCTCTATGCTGCATAGCTAAATAATAATCTGCTAGTTTTCCTGCTGGCTGTGTAAAAGTCAGCCACATTTAGGTTGGACACATCGTTGTGCTAAAGAATTTAATGTGCACACTTCAGTAAATTATCCACACATTGCAAAACATAATTGGAAGTTGATGTCACTGGCAAGTTGCAAAGATAACAAAATATCCATACATCCACACCAAACTTTAAAAACTGCTTTCAAGTCACTGTATTATCTATTCTTAATGTTAATTAATATGGTTAACTTTTTGATTGCCTTCCCGAAGGCTTGAGACTTGATGAAAAAGAGGTGCCATTTTATATGGCATGAAAAAAAGATGATGATTGTTTGTCAGTCATTGACATGGAGATACAGCAAAACGGCAGCAGGGATTGGCAGTATTATGGCCCAATTTTTTGATGAAATAGGTGCAACGTATGCATGAATTCCTTGGGCTTACAGTTATGTCCTGTGTGTCAATGAATGTATTGTCTGCTAAGTGCAAATACATCTACGCAAGCTTGACTATCTTAAATTCGTTTCTAGTGTAATTCTTAGTACAGTTTAAATCATTTATAAACATTGTCCAGCAACAGAATTACATCTGATGTTGAACATCGCGTACTGAGGCTTGCATGTATGTGCTGCTTGAGCACACTGCCTGCTTCAAATACCCAATGGGACGTGGTCTTTGATATAGTCCATCTTTTCTCAGCACTTTCTGGTCTTGCTATATAAATTGGTGCACCTTTATTAGAACATAGAACATAGAAGGATACAGCGCAGTACAGGCCCTTCGGCCCTCGATGTTGCGCCGACCGAATCCTACCTAACCTATACTAGCCCAATAACTTCCAAATGCCTATCCAATGCCCGCTTAAATGACCATAAAGAAGGAGAGTTCACCACTGATACGGGCAGGGCATTCCATGAACTCACAACCCGCTGTGTGAAGAATCTACCCCTAACATCTGTCCTATACCTACCACCCCTTAATTTAAAGCTATGTCCCCTAGTAACACCTGACTCCATTAGCGGTAAAAGGTTCTTAGTATCTACCCTATCTAAACCCCTAATCATCTTATACACTTCTATCAGATCTCCCCTAAACCTTCTCTTCTCCAATGAGAACAGCCCCAAGTGCCTCAGCCTTTCCTCATAAGATTTTCCTACCATTCCAGGCAACATCCTGGTAAACCTCCTCTGCACTCGTTCTAAAGCTTCCACATCCTTCCTATAGTATGGCGACCATCCTGGTCTGGATATGAGACAAAGAGCTTTGAAATCTGATCTCTTGAAAGCCTCTTAAATTCAGAACTTTCTTTTTAATCACATGCTTTTGATATTAATTACTGATGGGATATCAGTGTTCCAATACCTGTGGGATTGCACTTCCATTTTCAAAGTGAGGGCAGAGATGAGGAGAACCTCCAACCCAGTAACTCTGCATGACTTAAGATCTCTTGCAGAGCTTATTAGTGAACTGCTGAGGTCATAGAACATAGAACATAGAACATAGAAGGATACAGCGCAGTACAGGCCCTTCGTCCCTCGATGTTGCGCCGACCGAATCCTACCTAACCTATCCTAGCCCAATTCCTTCCAAATGCCTATCCAATGCCCGCTTAAATGACCATAAAGAAGGAGAGTTCACCACTGAGACGGGCAGGGCATTCCATGAACTCACAACCCGCTGTGTGAAGAATCTACCCCTAACATCTGTCCTATACCTACCACCCCTTAATTTAAAGCTATGTCCCCTAGTAACACCTGACTCCATTAGCAGTAAAAGGTTCTTAGTATCTACCCTATCTAAACCCCTAATCATCTTATACACTTCTATCAGATCTCCCCTAAACCTTCTCTTCTCCAATGAGAACAGCCCCAAGTGCCTCAGCCTTTCCTCATAAGATTTTCCTACCATTCCAGGCAACATCCTGGTAAACCTCCTCTGCACTCGTTCTAAAGCTTCCACATCCTTCCTATAGTATGGCGACCAAAACTGCACACAATACTCCAGATGAGGCCTCACCAGAGTCTTATACAACTGCAACATGACCTCAGGACTCCGGAACTCAATTCCTCTGCCAATAAAGCCCAGTACACCATATGCCTTCCTCACAGCACTATTTACCTGGGTGGCAACTTTCAGAGATGCAACTTCAGAGGTCCAGACAGCAATTTTGAAAAAGCAGATGGGTGAAGCCATACAGACAGTGCACAGTTGTTGCCATAATGTGGGGAGCCATCAAATCATAGAATTGTTGAAGAAAAGGTTTTGACAGAAATAACTGATTCTGTCAGAGTAGATTGGCCACCGTATCAATTGCCATTGGTCATTTCTTTGCACTGTGAGGCGGCTGGCTCTCATCCCCTGGATCCTCTATTTTGTTAGACAGCATATAGAATCAGAATAAGATAGATCATGGGATAAATCAAAAATAATGATCAGAAAAAATTCAGAAACCATGGTTTAACCATGATGATATTATCCTGTTATGATGCAATTCTCCTGAGTGACTAAATATTCATTTTAAATCTGCATAGCTGTGCTGGAAACAAGAAATGTCTCTGAGGATTGTACTCAGGAATCATTTTCTGTTTCCTGTCAGCAGCCAATGCTAGTTTTTCTTTACTTGATTTGTTGGATGCGAGCATCACAGGATTTATTGCCCATCCCTAAATTTCTTGAGAAACTAGTGATGAGTTTCCTTCTAGAACGACATTAGTTCATGCACTGGAGGTATGTCCACAGCCTTTAAGGAGGGAATTCAAGCATTTTGAACTCATGACACTCAAGGAACAGCGATACTTTTCCAACTTAGGATGGAAGTGGCTTGGAGGGCAACTTACATGTGTATGAGGATCGTGTCCTTCTAGATGGCAGTATTACGGTATGGAAGGTGCTATCTCAGGATCTTTGGTGAATTTCGGTGGTGCATCGTTTAGATAGTGCACTCTGCTGCTACTGAGCATAGGTGGTGGAGTGAATCAATGTTTGTAGATGTGGTCCCAAAGAAATGGGCTGCTTTATCCTTCTTCAGTATCATTGGAGCTACACTCACCCAGACAAATGGGAAGTGTTCCATCACACTCCTATCTTGTGTGTTGGACTGCATGAGGAGTTGTGTGTTACTTGCTGCAGTATTCCTAGCCTTTGAACCATTCTTGTAGCCATCGTATGAATATTGCTGGTCCATCCCAGTTTCTAGGCGAAAGTGAGGACTGCAGATGCAGGAGATCAGTTTCGAGAGTTGGTCCTGGAAAAGCACTGTAGGTCAGGCAGCATCCAAGGAGCAGGAAAATGCCCTTCATCAGGAATCATGCCAGGTCATAACTGACATCTGAGGCATTTGGACTGCTGTGCTCACAAGCTAGGGTGAGAATGTCTTCCTTTCCTCACAATCCATTTCTCACACCCAAAATTTTGATTTCTCTCTTTGCAGAAGAAGTGACCTCAGAACTGCAGGGAGAGGCTGAGAACCAGGGGCTGATACTTCAATCACAGGCACCTTGATCTCCACTGACAACGTTATGTCCAGCTGGTCCACTGGGAAGGAGGACTTGCTCCTAGAAGCTGCAGATATCAGCATTGACCTGGAAGGACTGAGAGACATGGCAGACTGAGTCTTCTGACACATTGGGAATCACACATGTTGAAAAAGCTAACTCTATGTGTGTAGACCCTGTTTTGAGTGCCACCTCCTGCCAATTGAATCTCAGTGTCCATCAGCTCTGCCTTTTGGAGTGCCATGTGGCTACAGAAGCTATTCCGACATGGTAGTGAATGCCCCACTGTGAACCTCTGATGAGGAGCAAGATAAGCAGCAAAAAAACAGCACCAACAGCACCAGTAGCAGCTGGGGCAAAGCCAGCAGGATCAGCAGCTGCCTCCTCCTCCTCAGCCACTATTAGCAGTGAAGTCAACACTTTAGTGAACTCTGTGTTGTGTACACTTGTGTTTACCAACTGAAACAGTACAGAGGTATTGGTGATTAGCATGACATAAAAGCAATGTAAAAGAAAACTGTGAGCACCTCTTCACTACCTGTTCCAACTGTATTATGCCAAGACAAATGAGGTGAGTATCATAGAATTCCACTAAGGCTGAAAGAGGTCACCAATGTTAGAGAAACATGTAGTGTTGTGGATGCTTGTCCGATATGTCCAAACTCAAAGTCAGCCAGTTTATGCAGACAAATTCCGTTGACTGAACAACAGTGGCATCAATGCTGAGATCAAAGTAATGGTGGGGTCACAGGTCGCCAAATAATCTGTACCAATCAAGATAACGTAGTCATCTTAGTTTGTAATCTGCAGGCAACATCCTCTCTGGCCATCTTAAGAGATCAAAACTAATCAAGAATCTACCCATGCCCTGATTAAATGAGAGGGTGCCGACCACTGGTATGAATGGATCTCCACTCCAGCCAGAAACATATTCAGTCTTTAATCTTCCGGAACGTTAATCAGCAAGCTTTCAAAAATAAGTTAGAAGTACAGTCCAGAAATCTAAAGTTCTTAGGAAAAGTTGGACCTTCCTAATATGGAACATTGTACTACTCTTAAATAATTTGAGAAGGTGATTCTGGTATCTCAAATTAATTAAGTTGAAGCAGCATTTTTTTCTCAAATTCAAATTTGACCCTTCATGCTTTTAGAAGATGCAAACAATTTACCATCTTGTCTGTGCCCTTCTAACGTAATGGTCCTTGCAGGTTTTTGAGACTGTCTGGATCGCCAACTTATTGCAATGCAGTAAGCAATCTTGTGACCTTCCCTGCACTCTTCACAAAACCTCAATATCAATATGTGTGAGGAACTTGAAACAGACCTCACCGTATTCTAACTGAGTCATTTATAAGGACACACTAGTATTCTTTATCGTGTATTGAATTAACCATCTAACTGCAACTATGTACCCTCTTCTCCTTTCCGAATGTTCCTTCTGAAATGTTAGCAATGAATATACAGGAACATCCAGACCAATTTCTTTACAGTTGGCCCTTGTTGTTTCCATTGAAGGGTGCAGACATGTTTAGTATCTGATCTGTCATGTGATTAACAAATGGGATTTCCAAATGTTCGATCCCAGTGCCTTATTCGTGAGAAAATTGTTAATATCGATGTAATGCAAGTACCGTTGTATTTCTTAGCCTTTAAACTCACCTTCCAAGTGTCTGCACAGTGTACGAGTCTCTCACACCTGGATTATATTACTAACCTCCTCATTGATCACAACATCTCTGCATTTTGGATCCACAGCAAACATCGCAAATACACCCTATAAGTTCAGGATTTAATGCATTTCAAATGAACTGTTTGTTGTGATATAGCCCCTGGGGTGTACAATAAGCTTCCAGCCAGTTCAAGAAGCAAACGTTCATCACTGATATCTGCTTTATGTCCCTTAATAGTTTTAGATCAAATTCCCCTTTACCTTTTACTTTTGTTAACTAGTCAGCTTCATGTAATTATCATTACATAGAATGATCAATGGCAATAATGCCTGCAACTGGACAAGGGAGGGAGACAAATGGCACCTGTACCGATTCCAAATGTTTTGATCTGATGAGCAACAAACACCATGTTCTTCAAAGCTTCACATGATTGCATTCGACACAAGCTGTAAAGTAATGTAGTGTACTTTTCCTCCTGTTCTCAGTACAAGAACACAACGAGTGAACCAGAACCAGAAAGACAGAACGTACAATGTCACCCACAACCACCACTGTGCTTTGTGTAACACTCCAGCATGTTTTCTTTTCATGTATGGGATTTAGGCATCATTGAGAAGGCCAGCAATAATCACCAATGGTGATGCTAATGGAAGATTTACTGGGCCATGTCAAAGGACTGCTGGGAGACAACCACACTTTTCTCACATAGGGACAATAGTAGCCCATTCAGCTCATCAAACCTGCCCTGCTATTGAATACAATCATTGAACACTTCAATAACTTTTATTCACTCCATTCCAAAACCCAATATGCCACTGATAATCAGAAGTCTATCAATCAATATCTTAAACACACTCAAAGTCTGAGCTTCCACAGCCCTCTGTGGTAGAGAATTTGAAAGGTTCACAACTCACTGAGTAAAATAATTTCTTCTTTTTCCAAATACCTAATTGGCTTTGACCTGTTTTTAAATTTTCTCCCCAGTTCTAGCTTCTTCAGCCATTGGAAGCATATTACCTGCATCTATCCTGTCTCT
This sequence comes from Hemiscyllium ocellatum, assembly GCF_020745735.1. Taxonomy (NCBI): domain Eukaryota; kingdom Metazoa; phylum Chordata; class Chondrichthyes; order Orectolobiformes; family Hemiscylliidae; genus Hemiscyllium; species Hemiscyllium ocellatum. Next base: position 108,667,439 of record NC_083402.1, read on the forward strand.
TCCTTTAAGTGTCTGGTAGGTTTCAATGAAATCAAAACTCAAAATTCAAGAGAATGCAGATCAATTTTGCAACATCTCTCTTCATTGGACAGTCATGGTCTGGAGGTGCTGGTGTTGGACTGGGATGTTCAAAGTTAAAAACCAGGCTATGGTCCAAAAGGTTTATTTGCAAGCACGAGCTTTCAGAGTGCTGCTCCTTCATCGGGTGGTTTTGGATTATAAGATCGTAAGACACAGAATTTATAGCAACAGTTTACAAAGAACAAAGAAAATTTGCAGCCAGGGAACAAACCCTTCGGCCCTCCAAACTTGAGTCAATCCAAATCCACTGTCTAACCGATCACCCAATTCCTAAGCATCTATATGCCTCTGCTCCCCATTTATACTTACATCTGTCCAGACGAACCTTAAATGAATCTACTGTGCCTGCTTCTACTACCTCTGCTGGAAACGCATTACAGGCACCTACCACCCTCTGTGTAAATTACTTTCCACCTCTCACCTTGAACACATGACCTCTCGTTATTGAATCCCTCACCTTTGGAAAAGGCTTACCTCTATCCACCCTGTCTATACCATCCATGATTTTGAAGACCTCAATCAGGTCCACCCACAATCCTCCTTTTCCTAATGAAAACAATCCTAACCTACTAAACGTCTCTTCATAGCAAGCACCTTCCATACCAGGCAACATCCTTATAAACCTTCTCTGCACCCTCTCCAAAGCATCCACATGCTTTTGGTAATGTGTGGAACAGAACTGCACACAATATTCTAAATGCAGCCAAATCAAAGTCTTGAGCAATTTTAACATGACCTGCCAGCTCTTATACTCAATACACCGTCTGATGAACGCAATCATACCATATGCCTTCTTGACCACACTATCCACTTGTGCAGCCACCTTGAGGGTACAATGGTCCTGAATTCCCAGATCTCACTGCGCATCAACTCTTCCCAAAGCTCTTCTGTTTACAGTATAGTTCACTCTAGAATAAGACTTCCCAAAATGCATCAACACAAATTTGCCTGGATTGAACTCCATCTGCTATTTCTCTGCCCAAGTCTCCAGCCTACCTATATTTGCCAGTATTCTTTGACAGAGCCATTTGTTTTCTGCTATTCCACTAGTCTTAGCATCATCTGCAAACTTACTGATCAGACCAACAATGCCCTCTTCCAAATCATTTATGTATATCACTGTTGTTTGTGATATACAGCACTGATCCCTGTGGAACACCACTGGTCACCTTTCTCCATTTTGAGAAACTGCCTTCAACTACTACTCTCTGTCTCCTGTTGCTCAATCAGTTCTTTATCCACTAGCTAGAACACCCTGCACACCATGTGACTTCACTTTCTCCACTTACCATGGAGAATCTTATCTAATGCCTTACTAAAGTCCATTTATATGACATCTACAGACCTTCCTTCATTTGTCAAATTGGTCACTTGCTCAAAGAACTGTATTAAGTTGATAGCGCTCAATCTCCCAATCCCCACCCCACCCCCTTCACACACACACACACACACACACACACACACACACACACACACACACACAAGACCATGTTGCCTATTACTGATAAGCCCATTCATTCCCAAATATAAATAGATTTTATCCCTCCATACCTTCTCCAGCAACATTCCCACCATTGACGTCGGGCTCACTGGTCAGTAGTTACCTGGAATATCCTTACTACACTTCTTGTACAGGGGGACAACATGAGCAGCGCTCCAGTCCACCAGCATTTCACCTGTGTTTAAGGATGCTACAAAGATATCTGTCAGGCCTTCAGCTATTTCCTCTCTCACCTCCCTAAGCAACCTGGGATAGATCCCATTCAGTCCTCTGGATTTGTCCACCTTAATAACCTTTAGCCTACCCAACACATCCTCACTATTAATGTCAACATGATCCAGAGTAATCAAACTTCTATCTCTAACCTAAGCATTCATCATGTCCCTCTCCTCAGTGAACACTGATGTAAAGTAATCATTCAGAATCTCAGCATTTTCTCAGGTTCGACAGACGGCCTTCCTTCCTTATCCTTTAGTGGACCAATCTTTTAGCTTGTTACCCTTTTGCTTCTTATAAATGAATAAAAGGCCTTCAGATACTCCCAAAGTCTGCTCGCTAATGTTATTTCATGACCTCTTTTATTCTGCTTGATTTCTCATTCAAGATTGGTCCTACTGGCCTGAGATTCCTCTCAGTTCATTTTTTTCGTAGCTGCCTGGACCTTATGCACGCTTCCCATTTCCTCTTGGCTAGTGGCACGATTTCTCCTGGCATCCACGAATCTTGCCTTTTCTATCCCATGTTTTCAAAGGGACATGCCTATCCTGCACTATCTTCAACCTACCTTTGAATGTCTCCCACATATCAAATGCAGACTTCCCTTCAAATAGTTGTGTCCAATCCACATTTCCCAGCTCCTGTTAAATTTTTATATAATTGGACTTGGCCCAGTTTAGCTCTCTTCCCTCAGGACCGCTCTTATCTTTGTCTACGAGTATTCTAAAACTTAACAAATTGTGGTCACTATTCCCAAATAAATCCTCCACTGCAACTTCTACCAGGTCCAATATGACCCTTCCTATGTTTGGACTATTGACAAACTACTGTGGAAACCTTTCCTGGACCTCCTTATTTATTCTGCCCCATCCAGACATCTGGCATGAAGTGCATCCCAGTCAATGTTGGGAAAATTTAATCTCCCATCACCACCACACTGTTGCCTCTATGTCTTTACATATCTGTTTACCTATTTACTGTTCTGCCGTACGCTCACTGTGGGGCAGGCCTGTAATGCAGCCCCAACAATGTAACTGCACCCTTGTTATTTTTTAGCTCTATCTCAATCCTGAGATCTCTATCTTTGAGGTCCTCTTCTTTAACGGCTCTCCAAACTTCCTGAATTCTGCTTTCAGGACCTCATCTCATTTTATACTTACATCGTTGGTAACTATATGCACCATGACAACTGGCTGTTCACTCTCCCGTTTCAGAATGCTCTGCAGCCGATCGGTGACATCTCTGACTCGAGCACTTGGGACGCAACACACCATCCGGGAGTCTCTTTTTCAGACACAGAACCACCTATTTGCTCCCTTTATGTTAGATTCCCCTGTGACTATGGCCCTATGAGTATTTTTCCCTCCCTTCTGAACCGCAGTGCCCACCACGGTGCCATGATCCTGGCAACTGCTCTCCTCCTCTGGTGAGCCATCTCCACCAGCAGTATCCAAAATGTAAGTGAAATCATATATTGAAATCATGTATTCAATTACATATTAAATGGATAATTTCAGTTACGTCACACTGTAAACCTTTGCGCTAAATTCTGTGTCTTATGATCTTCTACTCAACAACCACCTTATGAAGGAGCAGCACTCCAAAAGCTCGTGCTTTCAAATAAATCTGTTGGACTATAACCTGATGTTGTGTGATTTTTAATTTCATTGGGCAGATCCACCATACTGGGAACACGTCTGGTGCCCTTACATCGCACCAGTATTTAGTGAGTTATGGAGATCAGAACTGCACACCATACTCCAGGCACTGCATAACCAAGATACTATACAATTGAAATGAGACTTCAATAATCCTGTACACTGCTCTTCTTTCAGTGAAACTTAATTGAACATTGACTTTTACTGAAAGAGGAGCGCAGCACAGGATTCATTAACTTTCATTAAAGTTCCATTCGCTTTCTGAGCGCTTTCTGCATTTGCATATTACCTTTCAGTGACTGATGATCAGGAATACCTGGATCCTTTCTTACAGTTACAATTTCTAGCTGCTTACCATTTGGAAAATATTCTGTTGATTTGGTTCTCCTCCCAAACTGGGTAACCACAAATGTTTGTGGAGAATGTACAAACTCCAAACAGTCAGTCACCTGAGGCGGCAATTGAACCCAGGTCTCTGGCGCTGTGAAGTAACAGTGCTAACCACTGTGCCACCGTGCCACCCACAGTATTGTGAACACCTGAAGCCCAAGTGCTAATCGCAGCCTGACTCTTTTATTCCTTTTGCTTGTTTTCTATCTTTTAAATGATCATTAATCCATGCCAGTACATTCTATCCTATCCCTTGTGCTGAAATTATTATTGTGGGAGATTTATTCAAAAGACTTCTCAAAGTGTATATGTGCTCGAATCATTGGCTCTCCTTAATCAATTATGTCTCCATCAGCCAGCTCTAATGACGCAGGGGTAATGTGCCTACTTCTGAACTTCGACGATAGGGTTGAATTTTCACCTTCTCCTGAGGTATATAATGATACCTCTGAACAGGTTGATCAGAAAACATTGACAGCGATCAAATTTATTTCCAAATTACTCATGTCTATCTTGTACTTAAATATGTGGAAAATGTCTAAAAGCAAAGACATTTGGATTCCAAAGAATATATACTGGACAAAAAAAAAGATTTATGCAATTCTGGATGGCAAAGTCAGTCAATCTGGATTCAAATTGCTCGGCTTGAAGATTACAGAAGATTATTCACCACTTTCAACATTAAACCACCAATACCAATGCACGGTCAGAGCAGCGTTTACCACCAGCAAGTCAACAATGACAGCATGTTCCAAAAAACACAGCCAATATTATGTGGAGGAACAGGGGATCCTGGAAAGGATCATCACCTGCAAGTTGCCTTTCATTCTGCAGAGCATCCTGACTGGGAACCATATCATGGTTCCGTCACGTATTTGTCAAAATTCTGAAACGTGCATAGTAACAGTATTCTGAATGATTATGTAATTTGCAGTGACTCATGAAGGTGGCTCTGCACCCTCAACTCAAAGGTAATTAAGGATGGTCACAAATGCATCAAGAAATAAAGAAAAGGCTTACGTCAGTGCGAAATTGAATTCAATATGCAATTGGCCTCAGGAAACTTGGACAAAGAGATTCCTCTTAAAGAGTGATATTTTTCCAGTCTGATAAATTAAAAGTCACTAAAATAAAACAAAAAATTACACAGACTGAAGGTCGAAACCAAAGCAGAAATTGCTGGAGAAACTCAGCAAGTTCAGCTGCATTTTTGGAAAGACAGCCGAATTAACTTTTAGAATCCAGTGACCTTTCTTCAGCACAAAGATCACTGGACTTGAAACATTAACTCTGTTTTCTATTCACAGATGCTGCCAGAACTGCTGAGTTTATTCAGCAATTTGTGTTTTTGTGTAAACTAAAAGCCACCCTTCCTGAACTGGAAAAGTTGGACTTAATCCCAACTTTCCATACAGCGGACAGGGCTACTCCCTTGGTATTAAATCCTGGCCAAGGTTTCACTTTTCCATGTTGCATAAAATTACACAGAAAATACAGCACAGCAACAGGCTTTGAGGACAATATGGATGGGTAATATTGAACTTGAGTGCTCCTCTACCTGCACTGGGAGAGTTTAATAAATCTCACAATGCTATCAAAGTAGGATTGTCCCAACAGCAGGGGAAGAGGGACAGAGACTGATGTCTTCACAGCAGGGTGAGTGAGGAACATGAGAGGGAGAGAAGGTCAGTACAAGCTCCTCTTCTCTATTGTCTTTAACAGAGAGTCCTGGGAAATTGTAGGAATTGGGTGGATGCAGAGAATCTGATTATATGCACATTTGAGACATACTCACGCTCACATTCAACAGGATTCACTGGACAATATCTTGAAGCAGAAACTTATTCAAAATCATGTCATTATGTGAGACTGGAACATTCATATCCATAAGATTTTACCCAGTTTTCTTTAATTTCAACAGCCATTAAATCACCCATGTCACAAATCGAACACTTAACAAGCACTTCCCACCAGGGGCAAATGAAAAATATCAAAAGGAAATGGTAGAGGGTAAGGGAGAGTGTTAAATCAAAATTAATTTACTACCCTGATTTTGACATGGTTCCATAGGCCAATTGTAGATCAATTTCAACTTAGCACTTCTTTTCTTTCATTCAAAGATGTGTGTTTGACAGGGTGAGTGTGTGAAGAGGGAATGTGGGCTGTAACTGCCCCAATCATTATATAATTCTGTTTGAGCAGTGATGGAAAGTTTCTGTTGCCTGATATGTCCCTTGAGAACTGGTTTACTTCAGTGATATGTGCAGTGTGTCTTACACAAACAGCAAGATTCTTAGTTCATTCATCCTGCAGGTTAGAAAAACAGAAATGAATGAAGTAAAAGAGACATGAGGACATATTTGACTCAGGGATAAAGAGTCATTTCAGCCAGTTTCATGCTGGTGTGAAAGCATTAACTCTATTTCTCTCTCCACAGATGACAGACCTGCAGAATATCTCCAACACTTTCTGTGTTTGCTTCAGATTTCCAGCATCTGCAGTATTTTGCTTTTAATATCATGACATTTTATTGTATTCAACAAGGAGTTCAAAGAATCATAGAATCATACAGCAAGGAAACAGACCTGTCAGTCCAATCAGTTCATGCCAAACATAACCCCAAGCTAAACTAGTCCCAACTGCTTGCCCCTGGCCCATATCCCTTCAAGCATTTCCTATTCATGGATCGATACAAATATTTTTAAACATTGTAATTGTCCCCATGTCCACCACTTCCTCAGGACGTTCATTCCACACAAGAGCGACAATCATGGTAGAAAATATGTCCCTTATTTTTTTTTAAAATCTCTCTCCTCTCACCTTAAAATTGTACAACCCTAGTCTTGAAATCCCCCATCGTAGAGAAAAGATACCACCTATTGATACGGTTGACGCCTGTTTGAGTATGGCCACAGCCAGCTGCTGTCTGAATCCAGCAGGGGCCGACTGCAGCTGCTGGTGTGTGCAGAGAGAAGAGTCAGTTCTTATAACTTCACAAGACACTTTATTAATATATTAAAAGATGCAATTATCTCTTATACATTCTCTTACAAACAAGAGCTTATATATTTTCCCACAAACTGAATTAAAAACCTATTTTCACCCACTCGAGTCCCCTGACACTCCCTGAGCAGTCACAGAAGGATCTGGATAACTGTTCTGCTCTGTTAAGGAGGGCTGATGTTGGTCACATGCTGCTGTCTCTCTCTCGGTCTCTCTCCACATCTCCACGTGCCTGACGTAGGGTCTGATTTGTAATGGTGAGTCTCCAGACTCAGGATTCCACCCTCGAAATGCTGCACTGGGGCAGCGATATATCAGCCCCCAGCTCAGATGACATCAAGGCATCCAGTACATCAGAGACAAAGTTTGTTCCTGGCAGCAGAAGGAGGCGAAGTTGTGTTTCTAATGATGTGGAAGGAGGCAAGTTTGGGCCCATTGCCCACAGCAGGACCTAACAGCTTCAGTGGGGCTTGCGTTGCTAAGATCTGCCCAGCAGAGTTTCATGTCAGTGGCGTCGAGACAAGATGACTCCGAACAATGGCGACAGGGTTCTGCAGTGGCAGCACAGCGAAGGGACTTGAGGCTGGCATTGAGATAAAGGATCAGCCATGATCATGTTGAATGGTAGAGCAGGATCTCAGTTTTTATTTTTCTATGTTTCTAAAACATGGTCAATCATTTAGTGCTTAGGGCAGTCACGTGGTCTGTATAATTTGCCCATTCCAGTGAATAGGCCTGCAGTTGTAGAGTAACGAGTCCGGGGATTTGCAGAGGATTGATCATGGACCTGCACAGAAATCAAGCAAGGGACCCTGACACACATCAGGCAGAATTCTCCACCCAGCACTTTGTGAAGGTGTAGAGGGAAAGGGTGATAGTGTGACATTGATTACTCCCGGGTTAGATAATTGAATGCCAAGGGGATTGTCAGGGTCACAGCTGCGCTGGGAAGTCGCAGAATAGGGAGCAGGATGCTCAAATGTATAAGGTATAACAATTGTGAAGGGGTGGAAACTCCCCTTTTACAGAGGTGAGAGGGAAGCACAATAGAGGACATGGGATATTGTGGGACAGGTTCATCTACGGTCACAACCACCCTGAGGTTATTGGAGGGACAGTTCAGTAAGATATCTATCACAGAGCTGTAAGTTGAGACTCAGGGGGTGATGTCAGAAGATGAAGTTACAATTCAAGGACATATGTGGGAACTTGTGGCATTTTCGTATTGATGTGCTCAATCGGGAGTTCCAGGATGAAAGAAAGTACTCTTTTCTGATAAAGGGACATCAGTGGATGCTGTATGATTGGGATATTCATCATACCTTCGGAAAAGTCTACTACAGGAGATTAGTTACCAAGCACATGGGACAAAATTAAAATGCTGGCATAGGTGAATGATGAGCAGGCTGAAAATAAAGTGTTTGAATAAATGAGTCACATTGGCAAGCTGTGATTAATGGGATACCATAAGGGTCAGCAATGTGCCCCAGTTGTTGACAACATGTATCAATGATTCCACGATAGACACCAAATGTAATTTTTCCAAATTTGAGGAAGACAAACAACTTGATGAGATGTTGGGTGTGAGAAAATTCAAAGCAACTTCAATGGATTTTCACAGGCTTAGGAGTGGGAACATGGAAGATGAAAAATAAGAAGCACAAATTGAGTTTATACAATTTGGCAAAAGGTAAAGATGTGTAGAGTATTTCAAAAATAGTCAGAGATTAGAAAATGTAGATGTACAAAAGGGACCTGAATCTACTTCGCAATAAATCACATGAAGATGTGGAAGGCTAGTGATATTAGGAAACGTCATTGTATTTAATTTTGTTACAAGAGGAATTGAGTAGAAGAGCGGCAAAGTCATGCTCAGTTGTACATAACCATGGTTGAACTTTGTGCAGTTTTGATCCCTTTACCCTAGCTCAATGTTACTGTCACTGGGGTAGAGTGACCAATATTCACCAGATCCCTGCTGAGAATGGTGGAAGAGACCAATGAGGAGAGACTGAGAAAATAGGCTATGTATTCTCTGATGTTCCAAATATTGAGAAGTTACCTCGACGAAACCTACAAAATACTTAAAGCGATAGCAAGATAAATGTCAGTAAGATGTTTCCTCTGGTTGGGGAGATTACAACTCGGAGAAAATAATTTCATAAGAAGGAAGAAGCAATTGAATACAGAAATAAAGATAAATTGTTGGGATTTTAAGTCATAATGTGGATAAAGCTATTGAATTGGATGATTAGCTATGATTACACTGCAAGATGAATAAGGAGCAATGGGCTGAAAGGCCATCTCCTGCTCTAATGTTGCCGTATCCATTAACATCATGACCTGCATATTTCTGGAGAATATTTCCTATTCACGAACAACTCCATCAAAATGGCATCCAGAACTTGAACCGGGAACATCAGACTAGATGCCATGTTGAAGGCAAGATGACAGCTAAGTCAAAAGAAAATGATCTGAATTTTGAATTAATTTCTCCTGAGATGGTTCACGAAATGGTGAAAATACACACTGTTGAAAGAAAAACTGAATGTGATATGTCATTTTTCATGCAAGAGACGTTTTGTAAGTATGACTTTATGAAATGAACCAATACAAATACATCGATGATTTTAAAATTTTTACCATTGTTATATTACTACAGGTCATTGATATCAACACTACTCAATTCATTTTAATAGCATCCACAGAGGACATTTTACAAATGTACAGCTCTCGTCAGCACCCATTGTGGGAATTTGAGGATGAGATCATTAAATTGGGATGGATTTTTCATTCACTATGTATTAGAAAATCCTACAGGGTCTGTTGTCCTCTGTGCCCTGATTCCCAAAATTAGCTGCTGCAAGATGAAGCTGTTTGTCAGAAATCCAGATTCATAAAGTGTAACTTTTTACTTTAAAAAGAGATTGAATCTGATTCCATGTGTGTAGAATATTCTACAAACATGACAATTCAGTCAACATCATTTTATTTATCAACAGTAAGTATCAAGTATTTCTCTCACAGTACAGCTGCTTGTACAACATTGAGAAAGGAGTTGTCTTTTTGTCTTGGATATTGGATGAACAGGTGGCATTGGGTTGTCTGTCTCAATCTCAGAGACAAACCAGTTAGTAACATTACCTAACTGCTCAAGCTGTTGAGAAGCTGAGTCAAACGGCTCCATTTCAGCATTCACCAACATTCTTTGAGACTTCTTCATCTCCTTCTCCAGGAATGGGACATCATCTAGAAGTCTATTAAAGAATCTGAAACAGAGAGAGAACTCCATCTGTGTACACTGAGGATTATTGGGATTGATCGTCGTTTTTCTCCCTCTGTCACTGCTGCACTCTTTATACCCGATAATGGGATTTTGTGTCTGTTTTACAGCACTTGTGACTGTTCAGACATAAGACTTCACATCTCCAAAAAACAATTTGAATGTTGAACTCAATGCAGAAAGTAATGGCGCAATCTTCTACAAACAGCAACAAAATGTGAAAAATCTGTCAACTATTTGCAATACTGAGCCTCTGAGTTGAAACTTGTCCTACTTTGGATAAATTTCAAATATGGCCAAAATGTACTTCATTCAACATATGCTTTGTCCCCAGAAGTGACCCCATGGCCTGACATTAAGCCAATTCTACCACTTGTTGTACCCAGAGTTACTTGCCACTATTTGGATATTCCATTTTGCACCATCATCCCTGGTACCAATGTTATCCTTTGAAGGCCATTTACATCTGAACAGGAACCATCATCCTGGAGCTGCCCTGCATGGTCACTCACATTTGCCCCAGAAATGGAAGAGGTGAGAAATTAGCTTTGAGGACAGGGAACTGGGGGTCCTGGTGGGTGATGTGATGCAGAGGAAGGTAGTACTCTTCTCCCAGTTTAACAGTAAAGGGCATGGCACCAGATCCTGCCAATTGGTCTGAGGTTGCCCACTTCCCACCATGTCAATGTTGACTCAATGGTCTCAAGTTATGCCTGGCAGTATAGGAAGAAGGTTAATGTTTTAGCTCATCCAGGCTAAGAGACAAATCTTCTCTCTGTTCTTCTATTTTTCTATCTCTGCCTCTGCACACACCATTCATCAAGGTTTTCGTTCTATGGTCTTCACCATAGAACAATATCTTGCAATATCTTCTCTCACTCACTCTCACCCACCTCGACACCTTTACTCCTGCATTACCTCTGCACTGACCCCTCACTTGCTCATAGCAACTCACCACCTTTGCCCCAGATACACCAGTACTAACAGCTATGCCACCCACTCTTACCTCAGTCAATTTCCCCATTTTCTCTCAATCCAGGGGAAAAGAGCTCACAATAGGGCAGAATGAGCCAAGACAGGTTGTGGGCTGCCCAACATATGGCTCCTCACCCCTTAAAGAAAGGATTCATGATCCTTATTATTTCAAATGCTTGGCTGACCATATTTAATCCTCCCGATGTGTATTGGACACTGCGCTTGACTTACTGTGTCACCACCCCTGACTGAAGGGTCTTCCCCTTGTCTGAGTCCTCCTAACAACCATTACACATTTCCTGGCTTTGAGTTTGCACCAAACAGCAAGGCAAGACAGAAATCTTGGATGCTTGGGAACTCTAGCTCAAGACACAAAATGCAAAAAGGTAAGGCAAGGCAAGATAGGGAGTAAAAGCATCCAGCATGATCCACACCGTGAGCTGGAAGCCTGTCCCTGCGCACAGGTGGCCTAACAGCAACACTGCATAGTTAGTTTCCAGTGTTCCCTGAGATGCCTTAGTGAACCATGAATCATCCAACAAGTGGATTAATGATGCCATGAGAGTTCTCTTAGGGTGGCAGCTGTTGGATGCAAGTATCTGTGGATGAGGTTGCGTGTGGATGGTGCCCTGGAGCATGTGCTGAGACGGTATTGCCAAGTGTTCAAGATGGCTGCCCAGAGGAGTGTGGAGTAAGCTGGAGTTACCAAGAATCCACTCATAGTTTCTCATTGGGAATAGCCAATGTCTAGTTTCCTCATATTGGGTAGTGAGCTGTGAATTACTGAAATGAAATTCAGTGTGAATGAGACTATTAATAATGTAATAATCCTGGTTACTCAACCTCTCACCACTGCTTAGCGAGAACCTTATCTTCATATGCACAACTTAGCCAGATGCCTTAATGTTGAGCAAAGCTTCATCGAATATCCCAGATTCCCCATCATAGCCCATGTCATTCAGGCACATATGAAAATCTCCCAATATCATTGTGTTTGACTGGAACATTCACATCAGATAGTGTTTATCCAGTCTTACAACTGATTACACATTCTGAATTTCAATTCTGGTCAATGGCTAATATAATTTAAGATATTCTTAATCTTTCTGTTTTCCAAACCTGCAGGGCAATGATCTGATCTTGTGCCACAACCGGGAGCTCACTTGAGGGATGGATACAGAGTTCCAACATGCTGGAGCTGATTCATCAAGTAATGCTCCTGTCATGGCTTGTAGTTAATTGCTGTTCATTCTGCAATGTCCTAATGAACTTTAAATTAAAACTTTTTGAATGTGTAAAATTCACCCCTCACACCATGGGAGTGAAAAAAATTTGAAGGAAATGCTGTTAAGTGGAGGCTTTTAGTCCCTTTCAAACAGAATGTTTAATATGTAATAACTTGAGGAGTAACAGCCCACACACTCTCTCTGCAATCCTAGAGTATGGGGCCAGTTTCCTCCTGAGGTGCAGTTTCATTTTATCAGATCAGCTAAATAGACAGCGAATCTTCACAACTTAGCAGAGCTGGATTTAATCTCAGCATTCTATTCAGTGGGCAGGACCACTATCATAGCATTAAATACGAAACAATGCTTCACTTCTCTATGCTGCATAGAAGTACAGAAGGTACAGCACAGAAACGGTTAGTTAGTAAAGCTGCCCATTGGTGAGGCTAATGTTTAAGATGAGCATGCTGCCTTACTCGACTGCAAGAGGATAGTTGCAAAGTCCCAATATCATCACACTGGGCCGGTCAACACAGCAGGAGATGAGGTGACAGAGACTTAATCCTTCACAGGAGGCTGAGTGACAGCTCCATTGAGGGAAAGGTGTTCAGTGCCCACTCCTTTATTGTGGACCTCAGTGTCTTCACAAGACAACCATGGGAAATGGACAAGATTGTGGTCAATGTGAAAGGAAAATTCTGCCCTCATGTGAGACAGGCTCATTATCAACTAGAGTCACTGAATAACAGTCAGGAACAGAAACCTACTGATTTATTTTCCTTCCTTTTCCAATTGAAGGTTGCTGAGGCCAATTAATGTTCCACTTACTGACAGAGTTTAACTAACAGCTTTGACTGAAAATGTAAAAAAATCATTTTTTGGCATTGTAGGCTCAGACAATGTTCAGAGTTCAATAATTATTACTGCATCTGGGCTAATAGCATGGAATGCAACACTCAACAAGCTCAAAGCTACGTGAAAAATGAGTACCCGCACAGACTTTGAGTATCTCTCTCATTAATTCACGACCACAGAGATTTGTGAACACATGATCAGGCGGATAGGGGCCAGGCTCAACAGAGGGTAGCAGCAGTCTGACTGCAATGATGACCACCAGACACGTCATCGCAGCTCACAAGTGATCAGCTTCAGCTTCTTCTACTCTGTTCAGGAACCTAGAACAAAATACTCTGATCAATTTCGAATGATTCTACTGCACAAATCGGATCTGCATTCAATGGCAGATCTCAATTTCTTTTCCTGTTTCAAACTCTAATTAAACTGGTCTCTGTATTGTTTCAGCAGAATAATTTCCAAACCTTCTCAGTCTCTCACTTCATTCTAACTTGCATCCTCTCCCTTTTTCGAGTGACCTTGCTCCCTCACAGTAACTTATCATTATCAGAAATTAACTTCTGTCCTTTTTTCTGGAAACTTCTGGAACCTTACTTACAAGTCATTTTGCATAATGTCTGAATCAAGCATAACTTAACCCTTTAATGATTAATGTTTAGTTAAGCCCATTGTTAAATATTCTAGATATCTATCGGTTGTGACTTGTTAATTCTTCAGTCAGAGACATTTTGTAAGTGAACAACCCGCTATCCCTCCTGCAAATCATGGGAAGCATTCTAAAAAGGAATTCTGAGAAAAAGCCTTCTGCTCATCAAAAACTCACTTCACAGATCTTATGAACAGAAATGATTGAACTGTGTGAGATATTGGTTTGTAGCCTCGCTATATTCCGTCGTACCAGCTCGCTATAATCAGTAATACTGGGTTCCCGTTCATTCGTTCATAATTGTTTACTAACCCTTATCACTGCATTGACCGATTTGTACTGAGTGATGCCACTATGACTGTTAGTTTGCAGTGAGTAGATGATGCAATTGAGCTTTGCACAGTGCAGGAAATAACTCATTCTTTCTATATACTAATCAGATTATTTTGATTGATCCTCCTGGCTTGTTGCCAAGGATAAGTTGATTCAAAGAACAAAGAACAAAGAAAATTTACAACCCAGGAACAGCCCTTCGGCTCTTCAAGCCTGAGCCAATCCAAATGTACTGTCTAAACCTGTCGGTCAATTTCTAAGCATTAGTATCCCTCTGCTCCTCACCTACTCATGCATCTGTCCAGACGTATCTTAAATGAATCTACCGTATCTGCCTCTACCACCTCTACTGGCAACACGTTCCAAACGCCCACCACCCTCTGTGTGAAGTACTTGCCACATGTATCCCCCTTAAACATTCCACCTCTCACCTTGGTGCATGACCTCTCGTTATTGAATCCCTCATCCTCGGAAAAAGCTTGTCTCTATCCACCCTGTCTATACCCTTCATGATTTTGTAAACCTCAATCAGGTCCCCCCTCAATCTCCTTTTTTCTAGTGAAAAAAAACCTAATCTACTCAATCTCTCTTCGTAGCTCGCACCTTCCATACCAGGCAACATTCTCGTAAACCTTCACTGCACTATCTCCAAAGCATCCACATCCTTTTGGTAATGTGGCGACCAGAACTGCACACAGTTTTCTAAATGCGGCCCAACCAATGTCTTGTACAATTTTAACATGACTTGCCAGCTCTTATACTCAATACCCTGTCCAATGAAGGCAAGCATACTATATGCCTTCTTGACCACTCTATCCATCTGTGCAGCAACCTTTAGGGTACAATAGACCTGCACTCCCAGATCTCTCTGCCCATCAACTTTACCCAAGGCTCTTCCATTCATTTTATATTTCACTCTAGAATTAGACCTGCCTAAATGCATCACCTCACATTTGTCTGGATTGAAAGCCATCTGCCACTTTTCTGCCCAACTGTCCAGGCTAGCTATGTCCTCCTGCATTCTCTGACAGTCCCCTATGCTTTCTGCCACTCCACCAATCTTTGTGTCATCTGCAAACTTGCTGATCATACCAACAGTGCCCTCTTCTAGATCATTTATGTATATTACAAACAACAGTGGCCCTAATATTGACCCCTGTGGAACACCACTGGTCACCTTTCTCCATTTCGAGAAACTCCCTTCAATGACTACTGTCTGTCTCCTGTTGCTCAACCAGTTCTTTATCCACCTAGCGAGAACACTCTGCACACCATGTGACATCACTTTCTCCATTAGTCTGCAATGAGGAACCTTATCAAATGCCTTAGTAAAATCCATGAAAATGATATCAACAGCCCTTCCTTCATCTAACAACTTGGTCACTTCCTCGAAGAACTCTTTTAAGTTGGTAAGGCACGATCTTCCCCGCACAAAACCATGTTGCATATCACTGATAAGCTCATTCTTTTCTAAATATAAATAGATCCTATCTCTCAGTACCCTCTCCAGCAACTTCCCCACCACTGACATCAGGCTCACAGGTCTGTAGTTACCTGGAATATCTATCCTTGTTGTACAAAGGGACAACATGAGCAACCTTCCAGTCCTCCAGCTCATCATCTGTATTTCAGGGTGCCACAAAGATATCTGTCAGGACCCCAGCTATTTCATCTCTCACCTCCCTAAGCAACCTGGGATAGATCCCATCCGGGTCTGGGGATTTGTCCACCTTAATAACCTCTAGCATACCCAACACATCTTCCTTACTTATGCCAACGTGATCCAGACGAATCAAACTTTGATCTTTAATCTCAAGAGTCATCATGTTCATCTCCTCAGTGAACACTGATCCAAAGTAATCATTCAGAATCTCACTCATTCTCTCAGGTTTGGCACGCTTTAATTCCTTCATTATCGTTTGGTGGACCAATCCTTCCTCTAGTTACTCACTTGCTCCTGAAATAAGAATAAAATGCTTTGGGATTTTCCTTAATTCTGCTTGCTAAAGCTGTTTCACGACACAGTACTATCGTGGCCCATGAAACTGACAGCATCATAACCACATGATAAACAAAATCAGCTCCCATCTGTGAGAGACTCACATTGGTAATTGAATAAGGAAGAAACAGTTTTATACTGAGATTGGGTGAAATTACATGGAGTTTAAGGATAGTATTATTGAAAGGTGTTATGATTGGCTCTGATTGTACTGGGTAGTGAAACTTACCCAATGGAATGAATGGCGAATTCCGATGCTAATTTTGCAATGTCTCTTGATGTTATGATATGTATATTTCTGGTCCAAATTTTATTGTTCATTGACAACCTCACCAAGATGCAACCAGACCTTGACTTGGGCAGATCAGTCACACATGCCAGTTTGCAGACAAGGCAATACATAAATCACCAAAATAAGGTAAAAAGAAACATATCTAAGTTCCCAAGAATTTTTGATTCATAGATTGTGAGAAGATTTGTAGCTCGGGTGCTCGTTGTTGTGGTTCTGTTCGCCGAGCTGGGAGTTTTTGTTGCAAACGTTTAATCCCCTTTCTGTACGTAGAGTCATACAGCACAGAAACAGACCCTTCTGTTTCACCAGTCCATGGCGTATATAATCCTGACAATAAACTAGTCCCCACTTGTCTGTGCTTGGTTCTTTGTCCCTTCAAACATTTCTTTATCATGTACTTATCCAAATTTATTTTAGATGCTGTAACTGTACCCACATTCACCACTTCCTCTGGAAGTTCATTCCAAACATAAACTATCCTGTGTATAAAAGAATATTTTAAAATTACTTTTATCATTGCTTTTTAGATGCCCTCAAGATGGACACTACAAAATTTATTTATGATTGTCAAAAGTTTAAGAAGTTGTTCTCAGAATCAATGCTCACTCTAAGCAATTTGAGAACCAAAAGATTAAACTGCAGAGATTATCAGTCATCATGAGTTGGAAAATCCCAGGCGATCTGCTGAAATCAGAGTCTCATTCTATGTGTGTAGAACAATATATCCTTAATTACCTTTGAGTTGAGGGTGCAGAGCCACCTTCGTGAGTCACTGTAACTTACATAATCATTCAGAATACTGTTGTTATGCACGTTTCAGAATTTTGACAAATGCATGACGGAACAATGATATGGATCCCAAGTCATGATGCTCTGCAGAATGAAAGGCAACTTGCAGGTGATGGTTTTTTCCAGGATCCCCTGTTCCTCCACATGATATTGGCTGTGTTATTTGGAACATGCTGTCATTGTTGACTTGCTGGTGGTAAACGCTGCTCTGACCGTGCATTGGTATTGGAGGTTTAATGTTGAAAGTGGTGAATAATCTTCTGTAATCTTCAGGCCGAACAATTTGAATCCAGATTGACTGACTTTGCCATCCAGAATTGCATAAATCTATTTTTTTGTCCAGTATATATTCTTTGGGATCCAAATGTCTTTGCTTTTAGACATTTTCCACATATTTAAGTACAAGATAGACATGAGTAATTTGGAAGTAAATTTGATTGCTGTCAATGTTTTCTGAACAACCTATTTAGAGATATCATTACAAACCTCAGGAGAAGGTACAAATTCAACACTATCTTCTTAGTTCACAAGTAGGCACATTACTCCTGTGTCAAAAGAGATGGCTGATGGAGCCATAATTGATTAAGGAGAGTCAATGATTAGAGCACATATAGATTTTGAGAAGTCTTTTGAAGAAATCTCCCACAATAATAATTTCAGCACAAGGGATAGGAAAGAATGTACTGGCATGGATTAATGATCCTTTAAAAGATAGAAAACAAGCAATAGGAATAAAAGGGTCAGGCTGCGATTAGCACTTGGGCTCCAGGTGTTCACAATACTATAGGCAGCACGGTGGCACAGTGGTTATTACTCTTACTTCACAGCGCCAGAGACCCGGGTTCA
This sequence comes from Hemiscyllium ocellatum, assembly GCF_020745735.1. Taxonomy (NCBI): domain Eukaryota; kingdom Metazoa; phylum Chordata; class Chondrichthyes; order Orectolobiformes; family Hemiscylliidae; genus Hemiscyllium; species Hemiscyllium ocellatum. The sequence continues at coordinate 108,685,532 of NC_083402.1, forward strand.
ATTGCCGCCTCAGGTGACTGACTGTGTTTGCACATTCTCCACAAACATTTGTGGTTACCTAGTTTGGGAGGAGAACCAAATCAACAGAATATTTTCCAAATGGTAAGCAGCTAGAAATTGTAACAGTAAGAAAGGATCCAGGTATTCCTGATCATCAGTCACTGAAAGATAATATGCAAATGCAAAAAGCTCTCGGAAAGTGAATGAAACTTTAATGGAAGTTAATGAATCCTGTGCTGCGCTCCTCTTTCAGTAAAAGTCAATGTTCAATTAAGTTTCACTGAAAGAAGAGCAGTATACAGGATTATTGTAGTCTTGTTTCAATTGTATAGTACCTTGGTTAGGCAGTGCCTGGAGTATGGTGTGCAGTTCTGATCTCCATAATTCACTAAATATTGGTGCGATGTAAGGGCACCAGACGTGATCCCAGTATGGTGGAGCTGCCCAATGAAGTTAAAAATCACACAACATCAGGTTATAGTCCAACAGATTAATTTGGAAGCACGAGCTTTTGGAGTGCTGCTCCTTCATAAGGTGGTTGTTGAGTGGAAGATCATAAGACACAGATTTTAGAGCAAAGGTTTACAGTGTGATGTAACTGAAATTATCCATTTAATATGTAATTGAATACATAATTTCAATATATGATCTCAGTTACATTTTGGATACTGCTGGGTGAGATGGCTCATCAGAGGAGGAGAGCAGTTGCCAGGATCATGGCACCGTGGTGGGCACTGCAGTTCAGATGGGTGAGAAAAAGACTCATAGGGCCATAGTCACAGGGGAATCTAACATAAAGGGAGCAAATAGGTGGTTCTGTGTCTGAAAAAGAGACTGCCGGATCGTATGTTGCGTCCCAAGTGCTCGAGTCAGAGATGTCACCGATTGGCTGCAGAGCATTCTGAAACGGGAGAGTGAACAGCCAGTTGTCATGGCGCATATAGGTACCAACGATGTAAGTACAAAATGAGATGAGGTCCTGAAAGCAGAATTCAGGAAGTTTGGAGAGCCGTTGAAGAAGAGGACTTCAAAGATAGTGATCTCAGGATTGCTACCAGTGCCACGTGCTAGCCAGGGTAGAAATGAAAAATTGGCAGGATGAACACGTGGCTTGAGGGATGGTGGAGGAGGGAGGGGTTCAGATTTGGAGGATATTGGGACCAGGTCTGAGGAAGGTGGGATTATTACAAATTGGATGGTCTACCAGACTGGAAGTAATTTCTTTGGGGGAGTGTTTGCTACTGCTGTTGACGAGGTTTTAAACTAATGTGGCAGGGGGCTGGTAACCAGAAGAGAAGACAAGTAGACAGTGAGGTGGAAACGAGAGACTGTAAGGATCATGAAGTGAACATTACCAAGGGGAATAGTAGGCAGAGAGTGAATGATCGCAAAAGAACTGGCGGTCTGAAGTTCATATACTTTAATGCAAGGAGTACAGTGGGTAAGGCAGATGAACTGGGGGCATGGATTGATGCCGGGGAGTATGACTTTATTGCAATCACAGAGACTTGGTTGAAGGATCGGCATGATGGGCAACTAAATGTTCCAGGATATAGATGCTTCAGACTGGACAAGGAGGGAAGTAAAAGAGGGGGAGGAGTTGCATTGCTGGTCCGGGACAATATTATAGCTGTGCTAAAGGAGAACACTATGGAGGCTTGAGCAGTGAGGCATTATGGGTAGAGCTGAAAAATAACAAGGGTGCAATTACTTTGTTGGAGCTGTATTACAGGACTCCCAACAGTGAGTGTGAGGTAGAAGAACAAATAGGTAAACAGATATGGAAAGGTATCAAGGCAAGAGTATGGTGGTGATGGGAGATTAAATTTTCCCAACATTGACTGGGATACATTTCGTGCCAGAGGTCTGGATGAGGCAGAATATATAAGGAGCATCCAGGAAAGTTTTCTAGAGTAGTATGTCAATATTCTGACCATAGGAAGGGACCATATTGGACCTGGTGTTGGGGAATGAGCCAGACCAGGTGGTAGAAGTTGCAATGGAGGATTTCTTTGGTAATAGTGACCAAAATTTGGTAAGTTTCAGAATACTTGTAAACAAAGATAAGAGTGGTCTATAGGGAAGAGTGCTCAACTGGGCCAAGTCCAATTATACAAAAATTTAACAGGAGCTGGGAAATGTGGATTGGACACAACTATTTGAAGGGAAGTCTGCATTTGATATGTGGGAGACTTTCAAAGGTAGGTTGAAGATAGTGCAGGATAGGCATGTCCCTTTGTAAACATGGGACAGGAAAGGCAAGATTCGTGGAAGCCAGGAGAAATCGTGCAACTAGCCAAGAGGAAACGGGAAGCGTGCATAAGGTCCAGGCAGCTAAGAAAAAAATGGGACTGAGAGGAATATCAGGAGGGTAGGACCAATCTTGAATGAGGAATCAAGCAAGATAAAAGAGGTCATGAAATAACATTAGCGTTATTTGGGAGTATCTGAAGTCCTTTTATTCACTTATAAGAAGCAAGAGGGTAACAAGAGAAAAGATTGGTCCACTAAAGGATAAGGAAGGAAGGCTGTCTGTCGAAATTGAGAATAAGTTGGGATTCTGAATGATTACTTTACATCAGTGTTCACTGAGGAGAGGGACATGATGAATGCTTAGATGAGAGATAGAAGTTTGATTACTCTGCATCATGTTGACATTAGTAGGGAAGATGTGCTGGGTAGGCTAAAGATTATTAACGTGGACAAATCCGGAGGACCGAATGGGATCTATCCCAGGTTGCTTAGGGAGGTGAGAGCGGAAATAGCTGAAGGCCTGACAGATATCTTTGTTGCATCATTAAACACAGGTGAAATGCCAGTGGACTGGAGCGCTGCTCATGTTGTCCCCCTGTACAAGAAGTGTAGTAAGGATATTCCAGGTAACTACTGACCAGTGAGCCTGGTGGGAATGTTGCTGGAGAAGGTATGGAGGGATAAAATCTATTTATATTTGGGAATGAATGGGCTTATCAGTAATAGGCAACATGGTTTTGTGTGTGTAGGGTGGGGGTGGGGGGGATTGGTAGATTGAGTGCTATCAAATTAATACAGTTCTTTGAGCAAGTGACCAAGTTGACAGATGAAGGAAAGTCTGTAGATGTCATATACATAGACTTTAGTAAAATATTTGATGAGATTCTCCATGGTAATTGGAGAAAGTGAAGTCACATGGTGTGCAGGGTGTTCTAGCTAGGTGGATAAAGAACTGGTTGAGCAACAGGAGACAGAGAGTAGTAGTTGAAGGCAGTTTCTCAAAATGGAGAAAGGTGACCAGTGGTGTTCCACAGGGATCAGTGCTGGGGTCACTGTTGTTTGTGATATACATAAATGATACATTACCAAAAGCATGTGAATGCTTTGGAGAGGGTGCAGAGAAGGTTTATAAGGATGTTGCCTCGTATGGAAGGTGGTTGCTATGAAGAGAATTTTAGCAGGTTAGGACTGTTTTCATTAGGAAAAGGAGGATTGTGGGTGGACCTGATTGAGGTCTTCAAAATCATGGTTGTTATAGACAGGGTGGATAGAGATAAGCATTTTCCGAGGGTGAGGGATTCAATAACGAGAGGTCATGTGTTCAAGGTGAGAGGTGGAAAGTAATTTACACAGAGGGTGGTAGGTGCCTGTAATGCTTTTTCAGCAGACGTAGTAGAGGCAGGCACAGTAGGTTCATTTAAGGTTCGTCTGGACAGATGTAAGTATAACTGGGGAGCAGAGGCATATAGATGCTTAGGAATTGGGTGATCAGTTAGACAGTGGATTTGGATTGACTCAGGTTTGGAGGGCTGAAGGGTTTGTTCCCTGGCTGCAAATTTTCTTTGTTCTTTGTAAACCTTTGCTATAAAATCTGTGTCTTACAATCTTATAATCCAAAACCACCCGATGAAGGAGCAGCAGTCTGAAAGCTAGCGCTTGCAAATAAACTTGTTGGACGATAACTTAGTTTTTAACTTTGAACATCCCAGTCCAACACCAGCACCACCAGATCATGACTGTCCAATGAAAAGAGATGTTGCAAAATTTATCTGTATTCTCTTGAATTTTGGGTTTTGATTTCATTGAAACCTACCAAACACTGAAAAGAAGAGACCGGATAGAAGCAGGTAATATGCTTCCACTGGCTGAAAAGCTAGAGTTGGGGAGAAAATTTAAAAACAGGACAAAGCCAATTAAGGGTTTGGAAAAAGAAGAAATTATTTTACTCAGTGAGTTGTGAATCTTTCGAATTCTCTATCACAGAGGGCTGTAGAAGCTCAGTCTTTGATTGTGTTTCAGATATGGATTGATAGAGTTCTGATTTTGTACCAATCTTCCAGGTTTTCACTGACTTTCACTTTTTTGTTCCTCACTTGTGGGATATGGACATCACGGACTGGCAGCAGTTTTATTGTCTGTCCCTAGTTACCTATGAGAAGATAGGGGTGAACAACTGCATTCCACATGCTATAGGTTGATCCGCAATGCCATAAGGGAGGGAATTCCAAGATTTTGACCCAGCAACAATGAAGGAACAGCGATGTATTTTCAAGTCAGGATGTTGAGGTTCTTGGAGCAGAATTTGCAGATGGTGGTGTTCCCAACTATCAGCTGCCCTTGTCCTTTTAATTGGAAATCATCACAGGTTTGGAGAATGCCATCTCAAGATCTTTGATGAATGTTAACAGTGCAGCTTGCGGATAGTGGACGTTGCGAAGGTGGTGGAGAGAGTGGGATGTGGATACCAATCAAGTGGGCTGCTTTGTTGTTGATGGTGTCAAACTTCTTGGGTGTTGTTGGGGATGCACCCATCCAGGCTGTGACGAAGCCACTCCTTTAACAAACCTTTGCTGTCCTTGTTTTTTTTCAGAGAGGTGATAATGACACACACTCTGAAAAGTCTAGGGTTGAAGGGTTTTAGGGCCAATTTGTTTATAACTAACAGATACTGTCTCAGAGAGAAGGCTGTCAGGTTTAAAGATATATATATATATAATATGCATACACACACAATGAAAGCAGAGTGGCCATTTCTCCGAGTTCAGCATTGGTTTGGTTTGGTTTGATTTGGTTTTAGCAGGAATGTGGAATAAGGCTGGACCCAACGAAGCAGGTCCAGGCTGGTCCTCTGTATGACTTCTGTCCTGTAAGAACCTGTGTTTGATTGTTGCAAGTATCTGGAACAGCATCATTAAGTTGATATAATCTGTTGGGTTTTCAGAGAGATTAAATTATTCAATATTGTTCAGTAACCGTATATATAAATTCTGTTTTGTTTAAAACTAAGTGGTTTGCCCAGTGACATTTGACCTGGAATATCCACTTACACCTGCTGAAAACATCTAGCAAAGTTAGGGTTTAAGCTACCTTCTTGAAATGTTTTGAGGGGTCTGGCCTGTTCCATAACAAGGCAAATGGAGAATATTTCCCATTTGCAGATTTGTTTTTGCAGATACATTCTATTTTGTTCAAAAAGCACACAATCTGTAGGCAGTTAGTCAATGTGACATTTTATAAATTCCTACTTTGGAAATGGAACCAGTCTGATTCAAGGCTGGGGTACAGACAGATTCCAACCTCACTCCTTTAATGCATTGTCTGAGCTGACCTTAAGTTATCTCTGAAATATGACTTGAAAGAAGTTCTGGGATTTACATATTAATGAATCAAAACTTGCATCCCCATTCTAAATGATGAAAGACATAACAGCAATCTAGGTTTGTTTAATACATTGCATCAGCTTTATAACACTTTCATCTTTTACTATAAATTCTGCGTCCTATGTTCCTGTCCCACTAGCTACCTGATGAAGGAACAGCACTCCAACAGCTTGTACTTTCAAATAAACCTGTTCAACCATAACCTGATGTTATATGATTTTTAACTTGTCCACCCTCGTCCAACATGAGCACCTCCACATTGTATTTTATTGAATGCACCTCATTAAATATTACCAGATTGAGGATGACTAAATGACATGTTGCTCTGGGAAACTCGTCTTAATCCACTCTATGAAATAATTGTCATCGCTGTCCGTTTCAGCTTGATTGACACAATTAAGGTAATGATTTAAATCACCTAAATACTTTTTCAGTTATTTTATAATACTTTTATTCATATTTTGTTATACCTTTTCTTATTGTTTGAACACTCTTTAGGGTTCTATACATTTCACCTACCAGCTTCTTCTTGTCCTTTCTATTATTTACATGCATCCAAATTGACTCTATATCATCTCAGCCTTAACCATCGCTAAACTGAACCCATTCATCTCTTATTAACAGTGCTATTCCACCACTGTTTCATTCTCATGTCTTTCCAACAGGTCAAATATTCCTGAAAGAAAAGTTTCAGATATCCCTGTAATCATGTCTCCTTACTGGCTACAAAATCATATCAGCTACCTTAATTTGTGCCATTGTAAATTCCTATTTCAATGGTTCAGCTTAATTTTGATCATAGCCCTAGTCTCAGACTTCCCTACTAGCAGGGAACTCTTCTTCCAACAAACTCTACCTATTCCATTCAATTTCATGGCAAAATTGCACCTTAACTTTCCCAGTACCATGGAATGCAATGACTTAGCTTGTCTTGTCTCTTATTGTTTGACCATTTCCTTACAGATGCCATTTACAACAGAACCTCATTAGTGAAGATCAGTTTTAACATTTACCTATGTTGCCATCAGAACCTTCCCAAATACTTCACCAATGCACATAGATTAGAAGAATCAAATTGGCAACAGTCACCTGGAGACTGAATTCATTGAATGTGTTAAGAGATGATTTCTTAGAACATTATGTTGTGGAACCAACCAGGGAGCAGGCTACTCTGGATTTAATATTATGTAACATGGGAAGATTAATTGATGACATCAAAGTTAAGGATCCTCTAGCGAGTAGTGACCATTGTATGATAGAATTCAAAGTTCAGTTTGGGGTGAGGAAGTGGAGTCCCACAGTAATATTCTGGAATTATACATAGGAATGAGAACAGATTTTGCACAAGTGAATTGGGCAGGATTGCTAAAAGGTAAAACAACAGATAAGCAGTGGCAATTGGTTAAGGAGCTACTCATTTCCTCACAACTAAATATATCCCAGTGAGCAAGAACGATGGCAACGCATGTAAAAAACTTCCATGGCTGCACTAGGAGGTCAAGGACAATAAAAAGTCAAAAACTAAGGGATACCATATTGCAAAGGCCAGTGGTCAGATGGAAGATTGTGAAACTTTCACATATAAACAAACGGATACTAAAAATTAATAAAAATTATGAAAGTAAACTGGAACGAAATATCCTAAAGGATAGCAAAAGCTTCTATAGGTATGTAAAAGGGAAGAGAATTGCTAAGGTGAAAATTGAACCCTTGGAAGATGAAACTGGAGCGTGAATAGTGGGGAGCACTGAAATAACAGTGATGCTAAATCAGTAGTTTGCCTCAGTTTTCGTGGTTGAGTACCATTGCAATTAGAATGGGCAAGTCAGAGGCAACAGAAAGGGTAGAACTTAGAACAATCAACAACGATTGGGGAAAGGCACTCAGCAAGCTATCAGGATTGATGACAGACAAGACCTCAGGCCTAATAGCCTCAATCCTAGGGTATTAAGGAAGTGGTGGTGGAGATAATGGATTCTTTGGTTACAATATTCCAAAATTCCCTCGACACAGGAAAGGTTCCAGTGGATTGGAAAAATTCTAATGTAATGTCATTATTCAAAACGGGAAGAAGGCAATATGTGGGAAATTACAGACCAGTTAGTTTATCATCCATTATTGGGAAAGTGTTAGAATCAATTATCAAAGAAGCAATATCAGGACATTTGGAATGTCAAAATCTATCAATCAGTCAGCATGGTTTTATGAAGTGCAAATGATAATGATAAGAAAGTTGGCATTAAGGCACTTTACCTGAATGCTCGTAGCATTCGCAACAAAGCAGATGAACGAATGGCACAGATCATCGTGAATGATTATGATGTGGTAGGCATCACAGAGACGTGGTTGCAGGAGGGTCAGGACTGGCAGTTAAATATCCAAGGATTTTCAACTTATCGAAAAGACAGGCAGGCGGGCAGATAGGGTGGGGTTGCCTTGTTAGTGCAGAACAAAATTAAATCTATGGTACTGAATGACATAACGTTGGATGATGTGGAGTCTGTGTGAGTGGAATTGAGGAACCACAAAGGCAAAAAAACCATAATGGGAGTTTTGTACAGACCTCCTAACGGTGGTCAGGACCAGGGGCGCAACATGTTCCGGGAAATAGAGAAGGCATGTCAGAAAGGCAAGGTCACAGATATCACGGGAGACTTCAATATGCAGGTGGACTGGGTAAATAATGTTGCCAGTGGATCCAAGGAAAAGGAATTCATGGAATGCTTTCAGGATGGCTTTTTGGAACAGCTTGTCATGGAGCCCACAAGGGAGCAGGCTATTCTGGACCTTGTGCTATGTAATGAACCAGACTTTATCAAAAATCTTCAAGTAAGGGAACACTTAGGAAGCAGCAATCATAATATGGTAGAGTTCAGTCTGCAGTTTGAAAGAGAGAAGGCAAAATCAGCTGTAATGGTGTCATAGTTAAATAAAGGTAATTATGAGGGCATGAGAGAGGAGCTGACGAAAATAGACTGGAAGCAGAGCCCAGTGGGGAAGACAGTAGAGCAAAAATGGCAGGAGTTTGTGGGTATATTTGAGGACACTGTACCGAGGTTCATCCCCAAGAAAAGAAAGGTTATCCAGGAAGGGATTAGACAGCCATGGCTGACAAAGGAAGTCAGGAAATGTATTAAAGAAAAAGAGAGATCCTATAAAGTGGCCAAGAGCACTGGGAAATCAGAAGATTGGGTAGGCTAAAATACTAACAGAGGATAACAAAGAGAGAAATAAGGAGGGAGAGGATCAAATATGAAGGTAGGCTAGCCAGTAATATTAGAAATGATAGTAAAAGTTTCTTGCAATACATAAGAAACAAATGACAGGCAAAAGTAGACATTGGGCCACTTCAAACTGATGCTGGAAGCCTAATGATGGGAGATAAGGAAATAGCTGGAGAACTTAACAAGTACTTTGCGTCAGTCTTCACAGTGGAAGACATGAGTAATATCCCAACAATTAAAGGGAGTCAGGGGGCTGAGTTGAGTATGGTTGCCATTACAACAGAAAAAGTGCTAGTTAAGCTAAAAGGTCTTAAAATTGATAAATCTCCTGGCCCCGATGGGCTACAGCCTAGAGTTCTGCAGGAGGTGGCTGAGGAAATAGCGGAGGCATTGTTTGAGATCTTTCAAAAGTCACAGGAGTCAGGGAAAGTCCCGGATGATTGGAAGATCGCTGTTGTAACCCTCTTGTTCAAGAAAGGATCAAGACAAAAATGGGAAATTATAGGCCAATTAGCCTAACCTCGGTTGTTGGTAAAATTCTAGAATCCATCATTAAGGATGATGTTTCTAAATTCTTGAAAGAGCAGGGTCGGATTACACCAAAACAACATGGATTTAGTAAGATGAGGTCGTGCCTGTCAAACCTGTTGGAATTCTTTGAAGAGGTGACAAGTAGGTTAGACCAGGGAAACCCAGTGGATGTGGTCTATCTAGACTTCCAAAAGGCCTTTGATAAGGTGCCACACAGGAGGCTGCTGTGCAAGGTGAGAGCCCCTGGTGTCCGAGGTGAGCTACTGGTATGGATTGAGGATTGGCTGTCTGACAGAAGGCAGAGAGTTGGGATAAAAGGTTCTTTTTCGGAATGCAGCCGGTGACGAGCGGTGTCCTGCAGGATTCAGTGTTGGCGCCGCTGTTATATATTAATGATCTGGATGAAGGGACTGGGGGAATCCTAGCAATGATGCTGATGATAGAGTCGTGGTCGGTTCCTGAGGATTGGAAGACGGCTAATGTTTTCCCACTTTTTAAGAAAGGTGGGAGAGAGAAAGCAGGAAATTATAGTCCAGTTAGTCTGACCTCAGTGGTGGGAAAGATGCTGGAGTCTATTATAAAGGATGAAATTGCGGCACATCTGGATAGTAGTAACAGGACAGGACAGAGTCAGCATGGATTTATGAAGGGGAAATCATGCTTGACTAATCTTCTTGAATTTTTTGAGGATGTAAATCTGAAGATGGACGAGGGAGATCCAGTAGATGTAGTGTACCTGGACTTTCAGAAAGCTTTTGATAAAGTCCCACACAGGAGGTTAGTGAGTAAAATTAGGGCGCATGGTATTGGGGGCAAAGTACTAGATTGAAGTGAAAATTGGTTGGCTGATAGGAAACGAAGGGTAGTGATAAACGGCTCCATTTCGGAATGGCAGGCAGTGACCAGTGGGGTACCGCAGGGATCCGTGCTGGGACCGCAGCTTTTTACAATATATGTTAATGATATAGAAGATGGTATCAGCAATAACATTAGCAAATTTGCTGATGATACAAAGGTGGGTGGCAGGGTGAAATGTGATGAGGATATTAGGAGATTACAGGGTGACCTGGACAAGTTAGGTGAGTGGGCAGATGCATGGCAGATGCAGTTTAATGTGGATAAATGTATGGTTATCCACTTTGGTGGCAAGAACAGGAAGGCAGATTACTACCTCAATGGAATCAATTTAGGTAAAGGGGCAGTACAGAGAGATCTGGGTATTCTTGTACACCAGTCAATGAATGCAAGCATGCAGGTAGTGAAGAAGGCTAATAGCATGCTGGCCATCATAACAAGACGAATTTAATATAGAAGCAAAGAGGTGCTTCTGAAGCTGTACAGGCCTCTGGTGATACCACACCTGGAGTACTGTCTCCAAATTTGAGGAAAGACATTCTGGCTATTGAGGGAGTGCAGTGTAGGTTCACGAGGTCAATTCCTGGAATGGCGGGATTACCTTACACTGAAAGACTGAAGCGACTGGGCTTGTATACCCTGGAGTTGAGAAGACTGAAAGGGGATCTGATTGAGACATATAAGATTATGAAAGGATTGGACAGTCTGGCAGCAGGAAACATGTTTCCGCTGATGGGTGAGTGCCGAACCAGAGGACACAGCTTAAAGATATGGGGTAGACCATTTAGTACAGAGATGAGGAGAAACGTCTTCACCCAAAGAGTGGTGGCTGTGTGGAATGCTCTGCCCCAGAGGGCAGTGGAGGCCCAGTCTCAGGATTCATTTAAGAAAGAGTTGGATAGAGTTCTCAAAGATAGTGGAATCAAGGGTTATGGAGATAAGGCAGGAAGAGGATAATAATTAGGAATGATCAGCTATGATCATATTGAATGGCGGTGCAGACTCGAATGGCTGAATGGCCTACTCCTGCACCTATTGTCTATTATCTATTGATACGAAGTTAGGTGGACAGGCAGATAGTACTGAGGAAGTGGGGAGTCTGCAGAAAGAAATAGACAGTTTGGGAGAGTGGTCCAGGAAATGGCTGATGAAATCCAATGTGAACAAATGCGAGGTCTTGCACTTTGGAAAAAATGAATACAAGCATGGACTACTTTCTAAATGGTGAGAAAATTCATAAAGCAAAAGTACAAAGGGATCTGGGAGTGCTAGTCGAGGATTCTCTAAAGGTAACCATCCAGGTTGAATCCATGAATTAGAAATACAAAAGCACCGTTGTGCTACTGAGACTTTATAAAGCTCTGGTTAGGCCCCATTTGGAGTACTGTGTCCAGTTTTGGTCCCCACACCTCAGGAAGGACATTCTGGCACTGGAGCATGTCCAGCAGAGATTCACACGGATGATCCCTGGAATGGTAGGTCTAACATATGAGGAACGGCTGAGGATCCTGGGATTGTATTCATTGGAGTTTAGAAGATTATGGGGAAATCTAATAGAAACTTACAAGATAATACATGGCTTTGAAAGGGTCGACGCTAGGAAATTGTTTCCGTTAGGCGAGGAGACTAGGACCCGTGGATACAGCCTTAGAATTAGAGGGGGTAAATTCAGAACAGAAATGCGGAGACATTTCTTCAGCCAGAGAGTGGAAGGCCTTTGGAATTCATTGCCACAGAGTGCAGTGGAGGCCGGGACGCTAAATGTCTTCAAGGCACAGATTGATAAATTCTTGATGTCACACAGAATTAAGGGCTACGGGGAGAATGCGGGTAAGTGGAGTTGAAATGCCCATGAGCCATGATTGAATGGCGGAGTGGACTCGATGGGCCGAATGGCCTTACTTCCACTCCTATGTCTGATGGTCTTATGGCCTCAAATCGTGTTTGACTAATTTATAGAATCATAGAGATGTACAGTATGAAAACAGGCCCTTCGGTCCATCTCATCCATGCCAACCAGATATCCAAACCCAAACTAGACCCACTTGCCAGCACACGGCCCATATCCCTCCAAACCCTTCCTATTCATATACCCATCCAGATGCCTTTTAAATGTTATAACTGTACCTGCCTCCACCACTTCCTCTGGCAGCTTAGAGTCCTTTGAAGGTGTAACAAGCAAAGTGGAAAATGGAAATCCTCTAGATATAATATATCTGGACTTCCCGGAAGGCATTTGATAAGGTGCCGCACAAAAGTTGAATTCACAAGGTTGGATCAAATGGGGTTAGGGGCAATTTATTAACTTGGTAAAGTGACTGGCCTTTGGACATAAGACAGAGAGTCAGGATATTTTTTTTTCTGGATGGCAAAAGTAACTAGTGCAGTGCCACAGGGTTTAGTCCTTGGACCCCAGCTATTTACAAGCTTTATTAATGACTTGGATACAGGGATAAAAGCTCTATAGCCAAATTGTGAATGACACAAAAATGGGTGGAACAGCAAACTGCAATGAGGAAATAAGAACCTTACAAATAGATATAGATAGGTTAGGAGAGTGGGCCAAAATATGGCATTTGGAGTTTAACAAGGATAAGTGTGAGGTCTTGCATTTTGGTCAAAAAAAGGGATGGCGACATATTATCTAAATGAGGAGAGACTTCATGGTGCTCCAGTGCAGAGGGATCTGGTTGTCCTTGTTCATGAGTCATAGAAAACTAGCATGCATGTACAGCAAATAATAAAGAAAGTGAATAGAATGATGGCCCTTATAGGTAAAGGATGAGAATATAAATGTAAGGAAGTACTGTTGTAACTACACAAGGCATCGGTGAGACATCAGCTGAGAATTGTGCACAGATTTGGTCCCATTTTTTGAGGAAAGATGTAATGGCAATAGATGCAGTTCAGAGGAGGTTCACCAAATTGATCCCAGAAATGACGGGTTTGTTGTATAAAGAGAAATTTAACAGTTTAGGCCTATACTGTCTGGAATTTGGAAGGATGAGGGGAGATAAAATTGAAGTTTTCAAGATGCTTAAAGGTTTGAATGAAATCGATGTGGAATGGATGCTTGCTGTTGTGGAGCATTCTCGGATGAGAGATTGTAATCTTAGGATAAGGGGTAGCAATAAAAAAGAGTTGAGGAGAAACTACTTCTCCCAAAGTGTTGTGAACCTGTGGAATTTGTTACTCCAAAGTGCAGTGGGTGCTGCGACAGTGAGTAAATTTGAAGAGTTAGAGAGATTCTTCATTGATAATAGTTTGAAGGGCTATGTGGAGAAGGCAGGAAAATGGGGGTGAGGAGCCTATCATCCATAATCAAATAGCAGAGCAGATTCAGTGGGCCAAATGGTCTAATTCTGTCCCTCTGCCTTATCAACTTATAAACTAATTGATGATCATAGTCCGTCTTCAGCTTGAAGGATAAATAAGAGGTGGAGCTAAGGTTGAGCTTGGTTACTTTGGTAGTGCATGTCACAGCCTCAGAACTTGCTAAACTTCCTATTACCTGTGCTCAAGCTGTTCCTTGATACACTCCTTTGTTTTGGTTCTCTGAATGCTTAATAATATTAAGCACCCAAATCAAATCATATCCACCCTGTGATGATGAACATAGTCCAAGTTGTTCAGATCTTTTTTTTATACTTGCTGAGTATGTTTTACTAAGGACAAATAAAATACCTTTATTGACCTATCACATAGTCAAACATGCTGCCACTAAACTTTGATGTTTGCTCATGGACTAAGCTTTTGTGATCAGACTTGGCATAATTTATCTCGCTTTAAGAAAGGCTATCTCATAATTGTTGTACTATCATCTGGTTCAGCAATTTTGGATGCATTGGAAGTTTATGACAATGTTTCGATTTACTTATTGAGTGATTCTTCACACAGAGGAAAGCTTTAGTGGTTAAGTAACAAGTAAACCCATTTAACATGTTATTTGATAATGTTTTTGATTTCATGAAAGGAGGAACAGAAATTGAAGTTATTGTTGGGCTGATAAAAGAGGAACACTAGAATTACATTTTGAAAATTCTGCAATGTTGAATATTGCCAACAGGATCAAATCATAACAAATAACACTGTAGCATTTCCAGCTACTATTGTCTTGATTATGTTAAATTTGCTTCATAGCAAATCCTGGATCGGATAGTTTTGAATCTCAACTTTAGAATTTGTGCATGAATGTTAGTGATAACACATGGAATTCATTGGGAAATATGTTTCAATGCTGTGAATAAATGAAATTATTTTAAAAAGTGGTTATAAGAAATCAAGAGTTGAAACTTTACAGTTTTAAGTGTTTCAGAATCACTCACACAAGCTTGTCACATAGACCATACTGGAAATTACATGTATGTTACGATTCCTTTATACCACATTTGTGAGATATTTAATAGATTACATGATTTGAAATCTCACTGATACAGAGTTCATGTGTATGAATATTCTATAAATAGAAATGTACAGTTTTCAGCAGAATGTGCTGATCTCTTGATTGGTGCAGCCTTCAGTGCAGCATTTGGTTGCCAAGTCTGTTGATGCATCCCTTTTCTTCCTGATGAATCTGGCCCACGGTTGATGCTGCACCAGTGTTGATGCAAAAGCGTGGTCTTTATTGCTGCCTCCATCAATCTGGCGAATGTACTCACGGAAATCCCCTGGTGCCTGATCATACTGGTTGTTGTACTTGTCAAACACTTGATTAGCATAAGATGGCTCGGTTTCCTGGTTTCTGTCACTGCCAAAGATTCTTTGAAGATTTCTCATGCTGTCCATCTCCTTGGAGTAATCTTTATCAGCTGAGATCTGGAAAGGATCTAGAACAAAAATAATATGTTTAATAACATATGTATTTGTATCATATGCAGCTAATTCCTGTTCTCTTTTGTTTGAGAGAAATGTTCGAGTCCATGGACTCACAAAAGCATTCTACTTTCATGTGTACCATTGTATTTTGACTTCAAACATATTTTGTTCATTATATATTGCACATATGGTCAGAGAAATAATTAATAACGATCCCAAATTTGATAATCACTACTTGACCGACATTGCAAAGAAAGTGAAAGAAATTATAATTAAACCTCGAGTGAATAAATCTCCAATCTGAAGAGGAGTGACTGCATAAGAGATGTTACTGATTCTAACATGTTGAGGTAAACATCGTTGGTTGATAGTAGGTAAATATTTTCTAGAACTTGAAATATAGTCTTTTTTTTCTCCTTCCTCTTCTAGTGCCACACCCATTCCTGCCAATGGGAAGTTCATATTTGTAGTTTTGATTTGAAAGTTTCTATTCCCTGCTTGATGGTTGACAATTCTGCTCTTTTATTACATAAGTCACTGTTTAACTGTATCTGATAGCTAGCTACCTGTTGAATGGGAGTCAGTCATGACTCCTGGCATTCAGGCTACATCAGAGCTTTTTTCCCTTCCAATAGTGTCTCCAATCCAATTTGTTGTCTTTTCTCAGCCAAACCCTTCAAATATCTCTCACCATCCTTTTCTATCCCCAATTCTGGAAAGAAGATAAGCAGAAAGTAACTTACCAAACTGATGGCATCTCAGTATTAGTTGATGGAAGTGGACTACTGATAATTACCGTTTGTAAATTAACTATATTGTACACACTATGGGCCAAGGGTTGCATGGTCATTATCATCTTCCAAGTTCAGGTGCAATATTCTCTTTCTTACCTTCCTCCTGCATACAGTCAGCTAGTCTTCCACCTGCTGACCAATTAGAGCTGCTCTCTTGGTCTTTCCCATTCCTACTCCCAGTGCCTCATGCAGAATGCTCATAGAATAAGGTTCCGGTTTGCAAATCAGTGGAAATATGTACCATATTAAATTGAAATCTCAATATCAATGGCTTTCCTCCCTGACTTTGCCCCGGTTAGTAATACGGTCATCATAGTTCAGGCTTTATTGAAAGATCCCACTGTTAATTTAAAGCACTAACAACTTCCATGAAAATGTGATCAGGATATTTGGTGATTGATCTGCCCAGGAAAACTCATACATTTCTCACAACGCTGTGATTACAAATCTACAAGAGGGGCAATCTCTCGCAAGTAAAATTGGAATCAACGTTTTATCATTTCCACTCAAGGTGACATTTTGGAGTGCGGCATTTCATAAATGACTATTTCAGTTTTAACAGTATACAGGTACCACTCAGATTCCCGACTTTTGCAGAGCCTCCGCAAATACCTCTCCAATGCAATATTGTTTAAAACACTCGCTTTTTAGATAAGGACGCAGCAATTAAGATTTTTTTTCATTGAATGCTCACCGTTCTGGTCATCCAGAAGCCTCGCCCAGCGAGAAGCCCCACAGGCATAAACGATCGCTCGGATTAACTCTTGGCCGCACAGCTTGATTCCAGAAACGGGAAAGGAGGTCAGCAACAGGTTGATGATCAGAACACACACCAGGCACTTCATCTCAGCTCACAAGTGTTGAGCGTGGGCTTCTCAGGAATCGTAGCTCTGGGGTGTGTTTCTCTCGCGGATGCTCGGACTGTTGGCAGAAAGATGTCAATATTGTAGTGACTCTCTCCCTCTTGTCACTGCCTTCTACATGTCCGATCCGCTGCCCTTTATATAGCTGTTTTTCCTCCTTCCCTCTGACCCACCGCCTTTTTTTTAAAGCATTTATCCCTCCCTCTCTCCCTCTGACGTCTTCGGGATGTTCTTGGCAGATTGGCAGATACACTCCCTTTGGCTCACTGTCACATTTAGAATTGAGGGACTGATCGGAAACTGCGTCGATCAGCAATGCCTTTATCTTCTCCTGTCCCTCAAACACTTGGTTATCCTTCGAACCCGCCTTTTAAGTTTCCAGTTTTCCTAATAGTTTAACCTTTCGATTCTTCTCACTTTCTCTTGTTTTACCAGTTTTATCGATAATGCAGCTCTTGTCTTCTTGCTGCTGTCATCTTTCATTTCATGTACAGCTTCCGCCATCTCTCAAATTAAAATTCCCTTTATCCCAATCGTGTCTCCTCCTTGCTCTCTCATTTATTAATATCGCTCGTTAACTTGTTTTTCAGAAATTACTCTAGTGTTTCCACTATTTCTACATAAACCTACACCTTATCCTCCATCCTGAATGTGAATTTGTCTAAGTCACACATCTGAACTTCTCCATATGGAGTTCCTCATGTTGATGCTCTCCTGCTTGGTATGTTTTTAACGTGTGAGCGTTGGTAGCTGTTGATGATGACAATCTTTGATCCATTTATTGATGTTATGCTATTAATCCTTCTTAATGTTATTTGACACATTGTCTGCCCACATCATATCAGAAATAGTAAAAACATGATTTGGATCCTGTTCTACCATTGTCACAAGATGGTTTCAGCTCACTGCTGGCACAGTACCAATTAAATCCTAGTGCACACCTCCCAGTGACCCTGTACCTAATCCCTGTTCAAATATGCTGCACCTTTTCCTCATAAATGATCATGGTTTCTATCCTATCTCCTTGCACTCAGTGACCATTTTATATTTTTGTGTCTATTACTGGTTCCCCTATCAAGTAAATGCACACTTCTGTTTAACACAGAAGTTAAGTAAATCTTGCACTTTTTTACTCCCTTAATCAAAAACTGCTCATAGTTGTTTGTATTCTTATTCTAGAAAATCTACATTGTGTATTCCCTGTGATCTTATCCTCCTTTTTGTAAGAGTCATTAAAACAACTCTATATTGTACTCTGCAGTGTATGAACATTGCTTGCATATATTTATTGTCAATTATACATTTATTTTTCTAGTTAATATTTCTATTAATAAACTCCATGTATTGGTGAAAAGTACATTTTAAGTTTTCTGTCTTGCTGTCATTATGACAATTGCAAGAGATACCGACATAAAAGAAAAATAATATTTATTCTGTGTAAATGCTGATGGATTGGCAGGTGAAGTAAGATCAGTTGAATCATTGCCAAGTTGTATGCATAAATTAATGATGACTGATAAATAAATGCCAAGCTTTGTTTAAATTTTAGACCAGGAAGGTTATCTCTGATGATCACGACTTTACCCCGAGGAATGGACTTGTGTACATGTTTACAATAACCAGGATCTTGTGTAATGATATATTTACTATCCAGTATACACATATTGTGCATACTGACTTATTCTGTGCACATTCTGTACACACTGTATACAGACACATTCTGTATCTGACTTAAAATTATAATTTGGTGGTTATAATAATTCTTCATACACTCAGGATTATCTAACAAATGTTGTCAAACCATTAATCACATCTAGTTTCAAAGGCTGTGCTGTGTGTTTTGCAAGTGTGGGCTAATTAGTATGGTCAGTACTTCCTTGTTGTATGCAGCTGAAGGTATATTCTGCTTAATATGTTCCACCAGTCTTTAGGTTTCCTAGTCTATATAACTGGCATTGCTCTCTTGTTGAAATCCATTTGATGTATCTCATTGTGTGACAGAAAGAAGCATGTATTGGCTTGGTCACAGTATCAGTTTCATGGAGAACACTGTGCCTGTTGCTGTATAGTATGTTTGTGGCAGACAGAAGTAAAGAACTCCCTCTCTCACCACCAGATGATTTCTCCAGTAGGATATTTGGGAAGGGAAATTATTTGATTGTTCCACTACAAATGTGAACTGGCAATCGTCATTAACTGGGGTATTCTCCATGGCAATGCCTATCCCAATCAGAATTGGTTTGCCAACCATTCTGCAGTTTCCTCTCATAGTACACTTCAATTTGTAGTTATCATAACATGATGGAATTTGATATTAAGTATGATAGTGAGAAATTTGAAGGGAATGAAGGGAATCACAATGAAATGAGAAGTTAGTTAGATAAAGTGGATTGGGCAGATAGATTAGCAGGAAAGACAGTAAGCAAGTAGTGGCAGACATTTAAGGACATAGCTCATGACTCTCAACAAAAATACATCCCAGAAAAGAGGAAAAATAATAACAGAGATATAAACCAATCCAGGAAGTTATCAAAGGAAGTTAAGGAGAGTATAAAGTTGTAAGAAAAATATATAAGAAGAAAATCCCAAGGCTGGAATCAATTCAGAATCCAGCAAAATGGCACCATAAAGATAATAAGCAAAGGTAAAATAAACAACAAGGGCAAACTAGCAAGGAATATAAAAAAAAACTGACAATAAGATCTTCTTTCAATATATAAAAAGGAAGAGCAAATGAATGCAGTATCTTCAGAAGATGAACCTGGGGTGATGGTTATGGGGAACAA
This sequence comes from Hemiscyllium ocellatum, assembly GCF_020745735.1. Lineage (NCBI taxonomy): Eukaryota > Metazoa > Chordata > Chondrichthyes > Orectolobiformes > Hemiscylliidae > Hemiscyllium > Hemiscyllium ocellatum. The sequence goes on from NC_083402.1 coordinate 108,705,033, forward strand.
GGAATTGGTAGAGGAATTATATTGTCAGTCTTTAAGGTGGAAGCTACTTTGAACATGCCTAATAACAGTGGGGATTTAAGTGCCATTACCATCACTAGACAAGCAGTTTTAGAGAAACTAATGGGGCTAATGGCAGATAAGTTATACAGGTGTACAGCATGGAAACAGATCATTTGGTCCATCTCGTCCATGCCACCCAGATATCCTAACCTAATCCTGTCCCATCTGCTAGCACTTGAACCATATCCACCTAAAACCCTTCCCATTCATATACGCAGTCAGGTGCCTTTTAAATGCTGCAATTGTATCAGCCTCTACCACTTCCTATGGCTGCTCATTCCATATATGCACCACTCTCTGCATGAAAAAGTTACTTGTTAGGTCTCTTTTACATCTTTCCCTCTCACCCTGAACCTATATTCTCAAGTTCTGGACTCCCTGACCTTGTCTACTTATCCTATCCATCCCCGTTATGATTTTCTAAACCTTGATAAGGTCACCCCTCAGCCTCCGACGTTCCAGGGAGAACTGCCCCAGCCTATTCAATCTCTCCCTATAGCTCAAATCCTCCAACCCTGGCAACATCCTTGTAAATCTTTTCGAACCCTTTCAAGTTTCACAACATTTTTCCGGTAGGAAGGAGACCAGAATTGCACATAATGTTCCAAAGGTGACCTAGCCAATATCTTGTACAGCCACAATATGACCTCCTAACTCCTATACTTGATGCTCTAACCAATGAAAGAAAGCATACCAAATGCCTTCTTCACTGTCCTATCTACCTGTGATTCTACTTCCAAGGAGCTCTGCACTCCAAGGTCTCTACATTCAGCAACACTCCCGAGGATCTTACGAGTGTGTAAGTCCTGCTCTAATTTGCTTTTCCAAAATGTAACACCTCACATTTAACTGAATTAAACTCCATCTGCCACTTCTCAGCACTTTGGCCCATCTGATCAAGATCACATTGTACTCTGAGGTAACCTTCTTTGTTGTCCACTACATCTCCAATTTTGGTGTCATCTGCAAACTTACTAACTATACCTCCTATGTTCACATCCAAATCATTTATATAAATGATGAAGAACAATTGACTAGCACTAATCCTTTTGAGACTGCCTCCAGTCTGAAAAACAACCCTCCACCACCACCTACATTCTATATTCTAGCCAGTTCTGTGTTCAATACAGGCTAGTTCTCTCTGTATTCCATGAGATCTAAACTTTCTAACCTGACTTCCATGAGGAACCTTATCGAACGCCTTACTGAAGTGAATATACATTGTGTCTACTACTCTGCCCTCATCAATCCTACTCGTTATTTCTTCAAAACATTCAATCAAGTTTGTGAGACATGACCTCCCATGTACAAAGCCATCTTGACTATCCCAATCAGTCCTTGCCTTCCGAAATACATGTAAAGCCTGTCCCTCAGGATTCCCTCCAACAACTTTCCGACCGGTCAGTCCCACCGGTCTATAGCTCCGTGGCTTTTGTCCGAGAATCCTAAAAGACGTATCCACAGAGATATATTATTTATAATTTTATTTATAATACATTATTTATAATTTTCTAACAATTCTTTTTGGATTCTGAAGAAGAACCAGGGGATTGGAAAACAGCAAATGTGACACCCATATTCAAAAAGAGGAGTGTGGCAAAAAGCAGGTTGTCAAAGGCTGATTAGCTTAACATCTACTTTTGAAAAAATATTGAAATCAATTCTTGCAAATAATAGCAGCACATTTGGACAATCATGATCTAATCAAGCAAAGTCAACATGACCTCACGAAAGTGAAATTGTGTCGAATTTATTAGCATTTTCGAGTAAATCTCAACCAGAATGGTTACAGGGGAACCAGTAGATGTGTTGCATTTGGACTTCCAAAAGGTGTTTGCCAAGAAAAAGCAAAGTCACAGAGCCAATAGTGCTAGAGATAGTATATTAGGTTGGATGCTGCCTGAACTGCCATTCTCTTCCAGCACCATTGATCCAGAATCTGGTTTCCAGCATCTGCAGTCATTATTTTTACCTATTAGTGTGAATAGAGAATTGGCTATCGGGCAGGAAACAGTGAATGGGATAAAGATTCTGTTTTGTGTTTGGAACCTATAACCAGTGAAATTTCACAGGGATCAATGATGGGAATACAACTGTTTACTATACATTAGTGACTTGGAGGAAGGAAATGAATGCACTGTTGGTAAATTTGTAGATGATGCAAAAACAGACAGGGGAAAGAAAAATTTTGTAGAGGGATATTGATAAGTTATGCAAGTACACAAAGTTTGGTAATGTACGAAAATGTGAAGCTGTTCATTTTGGAAGGGAGATGGAAAGAACAAAGTTTTATTTAAATGGAGAAACGCTGCAGAAAGCTGTAACACAATAGGACTCAGGAATACTGGTCTAGAAATACAGAAAGCTAAATCATAGGTGCAGCAGGTAATCAGTGTCAAGAGGGCAGTGCTGGAAAACCACAGCAAGTCAGGCAGCATTACACTCCTAGTATGTTCCCCTGCCACTTCAAGAGTTGCAAAACGTGCACTCACACCTCCCGGCTCACCTCCATCCAAGGTCACAAAGGATCCTCCACATCCAACTGAAATTTACTCCTGTATCTGTTGCGCCTGATGTGGTCTCCTGTACATCGGGGAGACAGGATGCCAACTTGCAGATCATTTCAGAGAATTCTGGGTAATCCAAGATGGAGGACGGGAAACATTTCTGGCTGTAAGAGCTGCTCCTTTTTTTGAAGCATTGTCGGTGCTGGAGATGATTTCCTCGAATTCCAGGAGCAGCAATTACTGTTTTATATGCTGTTGCATTGTTTTGGAACTCTGGGAAAAAAAAACTCAAAGCAACAGCAGTTTTAAAACGGAGAAGAGCAGACAAAGGAAGCACATAGTGAGGACAGTACAGGAGAGAGAGAGAGAGAGAGAGAGAGAACTTGCGCAGTTACTGCCTTTGCTGTTTTGAATTCATGTGTCGCTGGACATTGGAGTGCACCTGGGAAAATTAACAAACAGTGAATTTCACAACTAATCTTGGAGGAACCGGTTTGGGCGAAGTTCACAGCACAGAAACAGATAAGTTAATTGTTGTTTTAAGTCTGTCCAAGAGAAAGGCTGTATTAGTGGGTACAGTGAGTTCTTTCTTGATTATATGTTTTTGTAGATAAGTCTTTTGATTAAACTGAAAGTATAAGCCATAGCTATTAACTTAAACTGGCGCACTGTTTTGTAGAGGAAAAAAGACGGTGTTATTTTCTGGGTCTGTAGATTGTGAAGGTACAAAAATGGCCTTTGCAGTGATATGTACTTCTTGTCAGATGTGGGAGTTTAAAGAGAGTTTAAGGGTTACTGCAGGTAATATCTGCCATAAATGCTGTTGGATGCGAGTCTTATCAAATCGAGTGGATTAGTTGGAGAGACAGGTAGAAGCGATTAGGAATTTGCAACAGCAACAGTACGTGATGGATGGCAGTTATAGGAAAGCGGGAAAGTCTCAGATAAAGTCACATAGATGGGTTAACTCCAGGAAGGGTAAGAGAGGTAGGCACATAGGGCAGGAGTCTTTTGTGGATATACCCATTTCAAACAGGTATGCTGTTTTGGAAAATGTAGGGGGTGATGGTTTCTCAGGGGAACGGAGCCCAAACAGCCAAGTTTCTGGTATTGAGACTGGCTCTAATGCAACGAGGGGTATGTCGGCTCCCAAGAGATCAATTGTGTTAGGGGATTCTATAGTCCAAGGTACAGACAGACGTTTCTGTGGCCAGCAGAGAAAAAGCAGAATGCTGTCTTGTTTCTCTGGTACCAGGATCAAGGATGTCTCAGAGAGGGTGCAGAATGTTCTCATGGGGGAGAGGGGCCAGCAGGAGGTCATTGTCCACATTGGAACCAACAACATTGGAAGGGAAAAGGTTGAGATTCTGAAGGGAGATTACAGAAAGTTATGCAGGGTTTAAAAACGAGGTCCTCAAGAGTATTAATCCCAGTGCTAGGAGCTAGTGAGGGAAGGAATAGGAGGATAGAGCAGATAAATGCAAGGCTGAGGAGCTGGTGTATGGATCATTGGAATCTCTTTTGGGGTAGAAGTGACCTGTACAAGAAGGACGGTTTGCTCCTAAATTGGAAGGGGACTAATATGCTGGCAGAGAAATTTGCCAGAACTGCTTGGGAGGATTTAAACTAGTTTGGTGGGAGGGTGGGACCCCAGAGAGATAGTGAGGAAAGAGATCAATCTGAGACTGATACAGTTGAGAACAGAAGTGAGTCAAACAGTCAGGGCAGACAGGGACAAAGCAGAGAACATGGTAGAACTGATAAATTAAACTGCATTTAATTCAATGCAAGGGGCCTAACAGGGAAGGCAGATGAACTCAGGGCATTGTTAGGAATATGAGACTTGGATATCAAAGCAATTACAGAAACATGGCTCAAGGATGGGCAGGGCTGGCAGCTTAATGTTCCAGGATACAAATGCTACCGGAAGAATAGAAAGGGAGGTAAGAGAGGACGGGGAGTGGCATTCTTGATAAAGAATAGCATTACAGCTGTGCTGAGGGAGGATATTCCTGGAAATACATCCAGGGAATATATTTGCGTGGAACTGAGAAATAAGAAAGCGATGATCACCAATTTAGGATTATATTATAGAGCCCCCAATAGTCAGAGGAAAATTGAGAAACAAACTTGTAAGGAGATCTCAGCTATCTGTGAGAATAATAGGATAGTTATGGTCGGGGATTTTAGCTTTCTAAACATCAACTGGGACTGCCATTGTGTTAAGGGTTTAGATGGAAGGAATTTCTGAAGTGCGTACAAGACAATTTTCTGATTCAGTATGTGGATGTACCTACTAGAGAAGGTGCAAAACTTGACTACTCTTGGGAAATAAGGCAGGGCAGGTGACTGAGGTGTCAGTGGGTGAGGGGGGGGGGGGGGGGTGGGGGGGAGGTGCACTTTGTGGCCAGCGACCATAATTCTATTCATTTTAAAATTGTGATGGAAAAGGATAGACCATATCTAAAAGTTGAAATTCTAATTTGGAGAAAGATCAATTTTGGTGGTATTAGGCAAGAACTTTTGAAAGTTGATTGGAGGCAGACGTTCACAGGTAAAGGGATGGCTTGAAAATGGGAAGCCTTCAGAAATGAGATAACAAGAATCTAGAGAAAGTATATTCCTGTCAGGGTGAAAGGGAAGGCTGGTAGGTATAGGGAATGGTGGATGACTGAAGAATTTGAGGGTTTGGTTAAGAAAAAGAAGGAAGTATATGTCCGGTATAGATAGGATAGATCGAGTGAATCCTTAGAAGAGTACAAAGGACGAAGAAGTATATTTAAGAGGAAAATCAGGAGGGCAAAAAGGGGACATGAGATAGTTTTGGCAAATCAAATTAACGAGATTCCAAAGGGTTTTTGCAAATATATTAAGGATAAAAGGGTAACTAGGGAGAGAATATGGCCCCTCAAAGATCAGCAAGGCGGCCTTTGCGTGGAGCCACAGAAAATGGGGGAGATACCAAATGATTATTTTGCATCAGTATTTACTTTGGAAAAGGAAATGGAAGATATAGAATGTAGGGAAATAGATGGTGGCATCTTGCAAAATGTCCAGATTACAGAGGAGGAAGTGCTGGATGTCTTGAAACAGTTAAAGGTGGATAAATCCCTCGGACTTGATCAGGTGTACTGAAGAACTCTGTGGGAAGCTAGAGAAGTGATTGCTGGGCCTCTTGCTGAGATATTTGTATCATCGATAGTCACAGGTGAGGTGCCGGAAGACTGGAGATTGGCAAACTTGGTGCCACTGTTTAAGGGTGGTAGAGACAAGCAGGGGAACTATAGACCAGTGAGCCTGACCTCACTGGAAGACAAGTTGTTTGAGGGAATCCTGAGGGACAGGATGTACATGTATTTGGAAAGGCAAGGATTGATTAGGAATAGTCAACATGCCGTTGTGCGTGAGAAATCATGTTTCACAAATTTGATTGAGTTTTTTGAAGAAGTAACAAAGAAGATTGATGAGGGCAGAGCAGTAGATGTGATCTATATGGACTTCAGTAAGGCGTTTGACAAGGTTCCCCATGGGAGACTGATTAGCAAGGTTAGATCTCACGGAATACAGGAAGAACTATCCATTCAGATACAGAACTGGCTCAAAGGTAGAAGACAGATGGTGGTGGTGGAGGGTTGTTTTTCAGACTGGGAGCCTGTAACCAGTGGAGTGCCACAAGGATCCGTGCTGGGTCCTCGACTTTTTGTCATTTACATAAATGATTTGGATATGAGCTTAAGAGGTAGAGTTAGTAAGTTTGCAGATGACACCAAAATTGGAGGTGTGGTGGACAGCGAAGACGGTTACCTCAGATTACAACAGAATCTGGACCAGCTGGGCCAATTGGCCAATGGGCCGAGTGGCAGATGGAGTTAATGCACATTAATGCGAGGTGCTGCATTTTGGGAAAGCAAATCTTAGCAGGACTTATACACTTCATGGTAAGGTCCTAGGGAGTGTTGCTGAACAAGAGATCTTGGAGTGCAGGTTCATAGGTCCTTGAAAGTGGAGTCGCAGTAGAAAGGATAGTGAAGAAGGCGTTTGGTATGTTTTCCTTTTTTGGTCAGGAGTTGGGAGGTCATGTTGTGACTGTACAAGACATTGACAAGGGCACTATTGGAATATTGTGTGCAATTCTGGTCTCCTTCCTATTGGAAAAATGTTGTAAAACTTGAAAGGGTTCAGAAATGATGTTGCGAGGGTTGGAGGATTTGAACTATAGGGAGAGGCTGAACAGGCTGGGGCTGTATTCCCTGGAGTGTCGGAGGCTGAGGGGTGACCTTATAGAGGTTTACAAACTTATGAGGAGCATGGATAGGATAAATAGACAAAGTCTTGGGGTCGGGGAGTCCAGAACGAGAGGGCATAGGTTTATTGTGAGAGGAAAAAGATATAAAAGAGACCTAAGGGGCAACTTTTTCACAAAGAGGGTGGTACATGTATGGAATGATCTGCCAGAGGATGTGGTGGAGGCTGGTACAATTGCAACATTTAAGAGGCATTTGGGTGGGTATATGAATAGGAAGGGTTTGGAGGGATATGGGCTGGGTGCTGGCAGGTGGGTCTAGATTGCGTTGGGATATCTGGTCAGCATGGACAGGTTGGACTGAAGGGTCTGTTTCCATGCTGTACATCTCTATGACTCTATGACTCTCATATCTCTGGGACACCAACCCCACCACCCAATGGCTGAACACTTAATTTCCCCCTCCCATTCCACCAAGGACATGCACGTTCTGGGCCTCCTCCATCACCAAACCCTAACCACCCCGACGACTAGAGGAAGAACGTCTCATCTTCCGTCTTGGGATCTTGCAACCACACAGGATTAACATACACCGGATCATCAACGCCACACTCATAGGAATCCGATTCACTAGAGAGGAAGAAAAGGACAACCAACTCCCATTCCTAGACGTGATGGTACAGAGAACACCGAACGGAGAATTCACCACAAAGGTATGCAGGAAATCCACACACACAGAGCAAGCCGTAAACTTTGAAAGCAAGCACCCCAACACACACAAAAGAAGTTGCATCAAGACACTGTTCAAAAGGGCCACAACACACTGCAGCACACTAGAACTGCAAAAAGAGGAAGATGAACACTACACAACGAATTCTCCAAAAACGGATACCCCCGCAATTTCATCAACAGATGCCTAAGGGAAAGCCAACGGAATGAGGACATGCCACAACCCAAAGGACTAGCCACACTACCATACATCAAAAACATTTCTGAACTAACAGCCAGACTACTGCGACCACTAGGACTCATAACAGCACACAAACCAACAGCCACTCTCAGACAACAACTCACCAAGACGAAGGACCCAATACCCAGCATGAGCAAAACCAATTTAGTGTACAAACTCCCATGCAAGGACTGCACAAAACACTACATAGGACAAACAGGATGACAGCTAACGATCCGCATCAATGAACACCAACTAGCCACGAAATGACAGGACCAGCTATCCTTAGTAGCCACACACTCAGATGACAAGCAACATGAGTTCGACTGGGACAACACTACTATTATAGGACAGACCAAACAGAAAACAGCCAGGGAATTTCTAGAGGCATGGCACTCATCCATTGATTCAATCAACAAGCACATCGACCTGAACCCAATATACTGGCCACTGCAGCGGACAGCTGGAACTGACAACCGGAAATGGCAGATACGAATCACTATAAATGCCGGAGGAAACATCACAGAAGGGCTTCACAGGCGGCTCCCAATCACTGAGGATGTCACCTAGACAAGGGATGAAACACAAATTCCCAGCTGGGCGAACAAAGCCACAAAACACTGTTAAACGAAAAACTGAATGTGATATGTGATTTTTCATGAAAAAGACTTTTTGTAAGTATGACTTTATGAAATGAACTAATACAAATCCATTTGACTTTTTTATTTTTACCATTGCTATGTTACTACAAGTTTTTGACTTCAACACTACTCAATTCATTTTAATAGCATCAACAGAGGACATTTTACAAATGTACAGCTCTAGTCAGCACCCATTGTGGGAATTTGAGGACAAGATCATTAAATTGTGATGGATTTTTCATTTACCTGTGGATTGGAAAATCTCAAACGGTCTGTTGACCTCTGAGCCCTGATTCCCAAAATTATCTGCTGCAAGGTGAAAGTTCTAGTCAGAAATCCAAATTCATAAAATGTAATGTTTTACTTTAAAAAGAGATTGAATCTGATTCCATGTGTGGAGAATATTCTACAAACATAACGATTCAGTCAACATCATTTTATTTATCAACAGTAAGTATCAAATATTTCTCTCACAGTACAGCTGCTTGTACAGCATTGAGAAAGGAGTTGTCTTTTTGTCTTGGATATTGGAAGACCAGCTGGCATTGTGTTGTCTCTCTCAATCTCAGAGACAAACTGGTTGGTACCATCAACTAACTGCTCATGCTGTTGAGAATTTGAGGAAGAACTGTCCATTCCAGCATTCATCAACATCCTTTGAGACTTCTTTATCTACTTCTCCAGGAATGGGATATCATCTTTGAAATCCATTAACCAACCTGAAGCAGAGAGAGAGAACTCCATCTGTGTACACTGAGGATTATTGGGATTGATCGTGGTTTCTTTCCTCCCTCTATCACTACTGCACTATTTATACCCGATAATGGGATATTGTGTGATACTTGTGACTGTTCAGATATAAGACTTCACATCTCCAAAAAACAATTTGAATGTTCAATTCAATGCAGAAAACTATGGCACAATCTTCTGCAAACAGCAACAAAATGTGCAAAAAATCTGTCAACTATTTCCAATACTGACTCTCTGAGCTGAAACTTGTCCTACTTTGGATAAATGTCAAATATGGCCAAAATGTAATTCATTAATCATATACTCTGCCCGCAGTAGTGACCCCATTGCCTGACATTAAGCCAATTCTACCACTTGCTGGACCCAGAGTTACTTGCCACTATTTGGATATGCCATAATGCACCATCATCCCTGGCACCAATGTTATCCTTAAAAAGCCATTTACATCTGAACAGCAACCATCAGCCTGGAGCTGCACTGCATGGTCACTAATATTTGCCCCAGAAGTGGAAGAGGTGGAAAATTAGCTTTGAGGACAGGAAACTGGGGGTCCTGGTGGGTGGGGTGATGCAGAGGAAGGTAATACTCTTCTCCGAATTTGACAGTGAAGGCCATGACACCAGATCCTGCCATTTGGTCTGAGGATGCCCCCTTCCCACCATGTCAATGTTGACTCAGTTGTCTCAAGTTATGCCTGACAGTATAGGAAGAAGGTCAATGACTTTCTCTGCTCATCCAGGCTAAGATACAAATCTTCTCACTGTACCTCTATTTTTCTATCTCTGCCTCTGCACACACCATTCATCAAAGTTTTTGTTCTATGATCTTCACCATTGCTTGCAATATCTTCTCTCTCTCACTCTCACCCACCTCAACACCTTTAATCCTGCATTACCTCTGCACTTACCCCTCACTTGCTCATGGCAACTCACCTAATGTACTTTAATTTAAAACTTGTTGATTGTGTAATATTCACCCTGCACACCATGGGAGTGAAAACGTCTTTGAAGAAAATGCTGTATAGTGGAGTTTTTAGTCCCTTTGGAACAGAATATTTGATTTATAATAACTTAGAGAGTAACAGCCAACACACATTCTCTGTAATCCCAGAGCATGAGACCAGATTCCTCCTGATTGCAGTTACATTTTTCAGACCAGTTAAATAGACAGCGAACCTTCACAACTTAGCAGAGCTGGATTTAATCTCAGCATTCTATTCAGTGGGCAGGACCACTATCATGGCATTAAATACGAGACAATGCTTCACTTCTCTGTGCTGCATAGAAGTACAGAAGGTACAGCACAGAAACGTTCAGTAAGTAAAGCTGCCCGTTGGTGAGGCTAATGTTTAAGTTGAGCATGCCGCCTTCCTCAACTGCAAGAGGATAGTTGCAAAATCCCAATATCATCACAGTGGGCCTGTCAATGCAGCGGGGGATGAGGTGACAGAGACTAACTTCTTCACAGGAGGCTGAGTAACAGCTCCATTGAGGGAAAGATGTTCAGTGCCCACTCCTTTATTGTGGACCTCAGTGTCTTCACAAGACAACCATGGGAAATGGACTAAATTGTGTTCAATGTGAAAGGAAAATTCTGCCCTCATGTGAGACACACACAGGCTCACTATCAATTAGAGTCACTGAATAACAGTCAGGAACAGAAACCTACTGATTTATTTCCCTTCCTTTTCCAATTGAAGTTTGCAAAGGCCAATTGTGTCTCTCTAATTCACTGAGTTTAACTAACAGCTTGGCTGAAAATTTTAAAAATTCATTTTTTTGTTTTGTAGAATATGACAATGTTACGAGTTCAATAATTATTACTGCATCTGGGCTAATAGCATGTAATGTAATACTCATCGATGTAACAGCTACCCCGGCAGACTTCGATTAGCTCTCTGACAAAGTCACGACCACAGAGATTTCTGAACACATGATCATACGGAGAGAGGCCAGGCTCAATAGAGGGTAGCAGCAGTCCGACTGCAATGATGACCACCAGACACTTCATCTCAGCTCACAAGTGATCAGCTTCAGCTTCTTCTACTCTGTCCAGGAACCTAGAACAAAATACTCTGATCAATTTCGAATGATTCTACTGCACAAATCAAATCTGCATTCAATGGCAGATCTCAATTTCTTTTTCTGTTGTAAAATCAAATTAAACCAGCCTCTGTATTGTTTCAGCAGAATGATTTCCAAACCTTCTCAGTCTCTCACTTTGTTCCAACTTGCATCTTCTCCCTTGTTATAGTGACTTTGCTCCCTTACAGTAACTTATCATTATCAGGCATTAACATCTGTCCTTTTTTCTGGAAACTTCTGAACCTTACTGACACGTCATTTTGCATAATGTCTGAATCAAACATAACTATAACCCTTTAATGACTATTGTTTAGTTAAGCCCATTGTTATACCTTCTCAATATCTGTCAGTTGTGACTTTTTAATTCTTCAGTCAGAGACATTTTCTAAGTGAACAACCCACTATCCCTCCTGCAAATCAAGGGAAGTATTCAGAAAACGAAAGCTGAGAAGAAACCTTCTGCTCATCAAAAACCCACATCACAGATCTTATCAACAAAAATTATTGAATTGTGTGAGATACTGGTTTATAGGCTCTCTATATTCAGTAATACTGGGTTCCCGTTCATTCGTTTATAACTGTTTACTAACCCCCTTGTTTCCTATAACACGGTTTCATTCATTCATTCATAAAACCACGTTTTGTGCTATTTTACTATTTACTATTATAATATAGGCCAAATTTAGATAACTCTTTCAACCATTCATGCTTTTTCACACCTTCAATTCTTAGCAGCCCTTGCTACAAGCAATATTTAGGCCTATTTATTTCTGAAAAAGTATCTAAGTTTGCAAACCTATTCTGAACAATACCTTCACACTGTCATGTCTCAATGACCTACCCGAAACAATGGAAAGGTTATAATATTAATCAGCCCTAAACGACCATCTCTCGGGTCTGAATAGTTTACAGAACACCAACAGTTGCCCCAAATAGTATGTACTTGTTGAATATCTTTTAACATTGATGTGGAGGAGCTGGTGTTGGACTGGGGTGGACAGAGTTAAAAATCACACAACACCAGGTTATAGTCCAACAGGTTCATTTGGAAGCACTAGCATTTGTAGCGCCGCTCCTTCATCAGGTTGTTGTGAAGACCATAAGACACAGAATTTACAGCAAAACATTACTGTGTCATGCAACTGAAATGATACACCAAACACATCTGGATTGTTGTTATGTCTTTCATCTGTTAGAATGGGTTGCAGGTTTCAGTTCATTAATATGTAAATCCCAGAATTTCTTTTAAATCACCTTCTTGATATAACTTAAGGTTTTATAACAAAAGGTGACATCTCAGCTCAGACAATGCATTCAAGGTGTGTGAGGTCTGTGAGTATCCCAGTCTTGGGCCAGCCTATTCTCTTCCCAAAGTGGATTTTACAAAATATTACATGGATTGACTGCCTGCAGATTGTACATTTTTGAGCAAAATAGAATGTATCTGCAAATATAATTCTGCAAAGACAAATTCACCCCATAGACATATATGTGTGTATGTGTGCATGAGAGAGAGTGTATATGCATGTGAGTATGTGCATGTGAGTGTGAGTATGAATGCGCATGAGAGAGTGTGTGTTTCCTTGTGTGAATGAATGGGAAAGTGTGTGTGGGGGTGTGAGAGAATATGTGCGTGTATGTGTGTGTGTGTATATATATATATATATATATATATATACACATATATATGTATATATATGGGGGAGTTTATAAGGGGATCAGAGTTTTCATTTATAGGATCATAAACATTAATACTGTTTCTTTGTAGTTGGAGTCTGATTGTAAGAAGCAGTGATCTACAAAAACATAATCGGTGCTTTCTATCAATCTCGTCTGAAAACCAGGTAAATTGGGTAATCTTTGTGTACTTATTTTACAATCTTTAACTTTTGCAATGTCTCCATGAATAGGGGGGGTAATTTCCAGCACCTTCCCCCAGTGGGTCTGACACTCCAGTCAATTCAAGTGTTCTCATTTCACTCAATGTTTGCACTCATAATTATTATTCCTGTAGCTTTTCCTCGTCAGACCTTCCTTCCATACCAGGCAACATCCTAGTAAATCTCCTCTGCACCCTTCCACATCCATCCTATAATGCGGTGACCAGAACTGTACGCAATACTCCAAATGTGGCTGCACCAGAATTTTGTACAATTGCAGCATGACCTCATGGTTCTGAAACTCAATCCCTCATAAAATCTAACACACTGAATGCTCTCTCTTTCTTGGGATTCTTTCATTTTACTGCCTTTCCCAATTCTACCCGCTTTCCTGAAACTCAAAATGTAATCTTTGGTCTTCAAAGTATCTTTTTCTTCGGCTTGCTTGGTCTGTTTCACATCCCATAGCTTTATTTATTATTTTATGGGATGTAGAGATCACTGATAAGGCCAGCATTTGTAGTCCATGTACAATTGCCTTTAAACGAAATGGGTAGCTGGAGAGTTAAGAGTCAAGCACATTTCTGTGGGTTTCAAGTCACCTGGGGCCAGGCTGTGTAAGGATAGCAGATTGCCTTCCCTAATGAATGTTTGACAACCAGATGGGTTTGCATAACCATAAAGGATACATTCACAGTTACCATTGCAGAGACTGCTTTCAATGTGAGACGTTAGTAATTCATTTAAATTCCAGCCGCTGCCATGGTGGAATTTGAGTCTGTGTTCTCAATCCATAGCTTCCGCCTTTGGATTACTAGATCTGTAACGTTATTACTATGCCATCTTCTGCTTCTTCCAATTCTTGGGTGAGGGATAATTGCTTGGGCTGCAGGTTTATTAGTTCAGATCTTCTGATGTTTCACTTCATGTTAAATTTCACTCGATATCCGACTGCTTTGAGTGATACAAAGGTTAAGGCTCCTAATTTATAGAACATAGGACATTACAGTGCAGTGCAGGCCTTTCGGTCCTCAATGTTGTGCAGACCTATGGAACCAATCTGAACCCATCTAACCTGCACTATTCCATTTTTGTCCATATGTCTATCCAATAACCATTTAAATGCCCTTAAAGTTGGCAAGTTTACTACGATTGCAGGCAGTGCATTCCATTCCCCTACTACTCTCTGAGTAAAGAAATTATCTCTGACATCTGTCCTAAATCTATCACCCCTCAATTTAAAGCTGTGTCCCCTCATGCTAGCTGTCACCATCTGAGGAATAAAGGCTCTCACTGTCCACCTTACCTAACCCAGTGTTTATCTTATATGTCTCAATTAGGTCACATTTCAACCTTCTTCTCTTTAACAAAAACAGCCTCAAGTCCCTCAGCTTTTCCTTGTAAGACCTTCCTTCCATTCCAGGCAACATCCTAATAAATCTCCTCTGTACCTTTCCAGATCTGTCCTATAATGCGGTGACCAGAACTGTACACAATACTCCAAAGGTGGCCGCATCAGAGTTTTATGCAGATGCAGCATGTCCTCATGGTTCTGAAACTTAAACCCTCCACTAATAAAATCTAACACACTGTATGCCTTCTTAAAAATTCCATCAACCTAGGATGCAACTTTCAGGAATCTATGTACATGGACACTGAGATGTCTCTGCTCATCTACACTACCAAGATTCTTATCATGAGCCCAGTACTCTGCATTCCTGTTACTCCTTCTAAAGTGAATCACCTCACACTTTTCTACATTAACCTCTATTGCCACCTCTCAGTCCAGCTCTGCAGCTAATCTATGTCCCTTTGTAACCTGCAACATCCTTCGTCACTACCGACAACTCTACCGACCTTCGTGCCATCCACAAATTTACTGAACCATCCTTCCACACACTCATCCAAGTCATTTATAAAAATGCCAAACAACAGTGGATCCAAATCAGATCCTCCTGGTACACAACTAGTAACTGAGCTCCAGGATGAACATCTCCCATCAACCATTACCTTCTGTCTACTTTCAGCTAGCCAATGTCTGATGCAAACCGCTAAATCACCCTCAATCCCATGCCTCCATATTTTGTGCAATAGCCTACCATGGGGAACCTAATCAAACACCTTACTGAAATCCGTATACATCACATTGACCGCTTTACTCTCATTCACCTGGTTGGTTACCTTTTCAAAGAACTCAATAAAGTTGTGAGGCACACCTTTCACAAAATTGCGTTGACTATCCCCAATCAACTTTTCTAGAGGATAATAAATCTTATCTCTTATATTTTCCAACACTTTACCTGCAAATGAAGTAAGGCTCACTGGTCTATAATTACCAGGGTTGTCTCTACTCCCCTTTGTGAACAAGGGAACAATACTTGCTATCCTCCAGTCTTCTGGCACTATTCTGCGGACATAAAGATCAAAGCCAAAGGCTCTAGCAATCTCCTTCCTGGCTTCCCAGAGAATCCCAGGATAAATCCCATCAGGCCCAGGGGATTTACCTATTTCACACTTTCCAGAATTGCTAACACCTTCTCCTTTTGAACCTCAATCCCATGTAGTCTGGTAGCCTGTATTTCAGTATTCTCCTCGACAACCTTGCTTTTTCTAGTGTCAAAACTGACAAAAAATATTCATTTACCACTTCCCCTCTCTCCTATACTAGCCATTCGGATATAGAACTGGCTCAAAGGTTGAAGATAGAGGGTGGTAGTGGAGGGTTGTTTTTCAGACTGGAGGTCTGTGACCACACAAGGATAGGTGCTGGGTCATCGACGTTTTGCCATTTACATCAATGATTTGGATGCGAGCATAAGAGGTACAGTTAGTAAGTTTGCAGATGACAGCAAAATTGGAGGTATAGTGGACGGCGAAGAGGATTACCACAGATTACAACAGGATCTTGACCAGATGGGCCAAAGGGCTGAGAAGTGGCACATGGAGTTTAATTTAGATAAATGCAAGGCACTGCATTTTGGGAAAGCAAATCTTAGCAGGACTTATACACTTAATGGTAAGATCCTATGGAGTATTGCTGACCAGAGATTTTGTAGTGCAAGTTCATAGTTCATTGAAAGTGGAGTCGCAAGTAGATAAGATAGTGAAGAAGGCGTTTGATATGCTTTCTGTTATAGTATTTCCAGTCAATATTTGGGAAGTTAAAGTCCCCCATAACAACTACCTTGTCATGCTCGCTCCTACCAAGAATCAACTTTGCTATCGTTTCCACTACATCTCTGGAACTACTTGGAGCCCTATAGAAAACTCCCAACAGGGTGACTTCTCCTTTCCTGTTTCTAACCATAGCCCATACTGCCTCAGTAAACAAGTCCTCAAACATTCTTTCTGCAACAGTAATACTGTCCATGACTAACACCCTCGCACCCCCACCTCCACTAGCCTTTTACCATCTTCTCTGTTCTTACTGAAACATCTAAATCCCGAACCTGCAGCAACCATTCCTGTCCCTGCTCTACCCACGTCTCTGAAATAGCTACAACATTGAAATCCCAGGTACAGGAAGTTCATCCACTTTATTCCGGATGCTCCTGCCATTGAAGTAACCACACTTCAAAACAAATTCCTGCTTGCTGGTGCACTCTTGTGACCATGAAACCTTATTTCTGACCTCACTACTCTTTATGTCCTGGACACTGGAACTACAATTTAGGTTCCCACCCCCACAACTGAATTAGTTTGAACCCACCTGAAGCGGATTAGCAAATTCCACCCCCCACCTCCCCCCTCCCCCCCAGGATATTGGTACCCCTCTGATTCAGCAGAAGACCATCCTGAAGTTATGCTGAGTTAAATCGTTCTTGTTCCATTAACTATTTCAGACCATTCAATATTCTCATTTCAGTATATGGAAAGTCTGCCGATGTAGTTGCTTTATTTAAAAAAAAGATTTACAGCTGTCAAACTCTCCCCTTTTGCTTCCAATTCATTCATCTCGGGTCTGATTCAGCTTGTTTCAGCCTAATTGTTCAAGATCTCAAATGCAATTCTGTTATGTATCTGAATGGGAGAGATGTGAAAATAACCAGCAGCAAGCTTTCCTGAGTCTAAATCGAGAGGTAGTTTTATTCATGTGTTCACTCTGAACGGACAAAATAAATCTCTTTTGAACGTAAAGTAAGGTTCCCTCAACACTGTCCCCATTAAACAATTCAGGGACAACACAGGGCAAACACAGTGGAAAATCTTACCACACTCTTTAAACTCAGTTCCTTCAATACTACCCCCATCTGACAGAGGCTGACATTCAAAACTGAATAAGGAAGGAACAGTTTTAAATTGAGATTAGGTGAAATTATATGGAGTTTGAGGATAGTATGAGTGAAAGGTGTTAAATTGTCTATGATTGTACTGATTAGTGAAGTATACATACCCAATGGAATGAATAACGAATTCCTGTGCTAATTTTGCAATATTCCTTGATGTTATGATCTGTATATTTCTGATGGAAATTTCCTGTTCACTGACAACCTCACCAGATGCATCCAGATCTTGAGTTGGGCAGATCAGTCACACAAGCCAGTTTGCAGACAAGGCAATACATAAATCACTAAAATAAGGAAAAAAGAAATGTATCTAAATTCCCGAGACTTTTTTTGAGTCACAGAAACATACAGCACAGAAGCAGACTCATCTGTTTCACCAGCCCTTGTCGACCATAATCCCGACAATAAACTAACCCCACTTGTCTGTGCTTGGTCCTTTGTCCCTCCAAATTTTTCTTTTTCATGTACTTATCCAAATTTCTCTTAAACTCTGTAACTGTACCCCCATACACCACTTCCTCTGGAAGGTCATTCCACACATAAACCATCCTCTGTGTAAAAGGATGTTTTTAAATTACTTTTATCATTGCTTTTTAGATGCCCTCAACATGGACACTACAAAAATTATTTACTATTGTCACCAGTTTAAGAAGTTGTTCTCAGAATCAATGCTCACTGTAGCAATTTGAGAACCAGAAGAATAAACTGCAGAGATTCTCAGTCATCATGAGTTGGAAAATCCCAGGCGATCTGCTGACCTCTCAGTCCTGATTCTGAAAATTAGCTGCTTCAAGGTGAAGGTTCTTATCATGAGTCTGAAATCATAAAATCTACATTTTTGCCTTGAAATCAGAGTCTCTCATTCCATGTGTGTAGAACAATATATCGGCTCAAAGATGTAATCTACATAATTTTATTATTGACATTTTGAAAACATCTCTGCTGCAGCACAGCTGCTGGAACAACAGCAAGTGGAGACCCTCTTCGAATTTTGAGAATTAAACCACTTAGAAGAGAAAATGGCTTTGTGTCGTTATTCTCAGTCTCAGAGACAAACTCGTTAAAAGCATCAGCTAATTGATCATAGTGGCTGGAGCCATTGTCAATAGGTTCTTGTTTGTGATCCAACTAAAACCGCTGAATCCCAAAGTTCTCCAATGTTCTTTGAGCCTTCCCATATCCATCTTGCTGATGTAGTCATATTCATTGCCTGATCATGTAAGATCTTAAACAGAGATACAACTCGACCTGTGGACACTGAGTATGGTTGAGGTTGACCATGTTCTTTTATCCCTCTGTCAGAGCTGCACTCTCTCGCTCCCTATATCAGAAAATAGGGTGTTGTGATCCTAACACTAAACATGCAGCTGCTCAGACAGAACACTTCACATCTCCAGTAAACCATTTGAATGCGTTGAGTTAAGAAACCAATAACCTGTCTTCCATTGCAAGCCGCACATAACTGTCTCAGTCAGATATTTGCAGTTTCAATTTAATGTCATTATGTGAGACTGGAACATTCGTATCAACATCGATCAAATCATCCACGTCACAAATCAGACATTTAACAAGCACTACACACCAGAGGCAAATCAAAAATGTCAAAAGGAAATGGTAGAGGGAAAGGGAGAGTGTTAAATCAAAATGACGTTGTTGGAGAAAATAATGCACTCCAACCACTTCTAAATGCATCCAGAGAGTTTGCCCATTTTTACAACTGCTAAAGCCTTTTACCCAGCTTCAGCCAATCACCAATATAGTTTATAAAACATCTGAGAGTTTCTGTTTTTCTAACCTGCAGGATGAATGAACCAATCCTGCGCCCCAACGGGCAAGCACACTTGAGGAGATGGAGAATTCCGACCTCGTAGAGCTGACTCAGAACTCGTGCCCAGTCATAGCTTCCAGTTAATGGCTGTTCATTTTGTAATGCCCTGATATATTTTAAATTAAAACTTGCTATTTGTGTCAGACACACTGCAGACATCACTGAAGTAAATCGGTTCTCAAGGGACATTTCAGGCAACAGACGCTTCCCATTACTGCTTAAACAGAATTATATAATGATTGGGGCAGTTACAGCCCACATTCCCTCTCCACACACTCACCCTGTCAAACATACATCTTTGAATGAAAGAAAACAAGAGCTAAGTTGAAATTGATCCACAATTGGCCTAAGGAACCTTGTCAAAATGAGGGTAAATTAATAAGTTTCTGCTCCAAGATATTGTCCAGTGAATCCTGTTGAATGTGAGCTTGTGCATGTCTCAAATGAGCATATGATCAGAATCTCTGCATCCACCCAATTCCTACAATTTCCCAGGACTGTCCTTTGAAGACAATGGAGAAGAGGAGCTTGTACTGACCTTATCTCCCTCTCATGTTCCTCACTCACCCTGCTGTGAAGACATCAGTCTCTGTCCCTCTTCCCCTGCTGTTGGGACAATCCTACTCTTGATAGCATTGTGAGTTTTATTAAACTCTCCCAGTGCAGGTAGTGGGGCACTCAAGATCAACGTTATCCTTCCCCATTGTCCCCAGAGCCTGTTTCTGTGCTGTATTTTGTGAGTAATTCTATGCAACATGGAAAAGTGAAACATTGGGCAGGTTTTAATACCAAGGGAGTAGCCCTGCCCGCTGTATGGAAAGTTGTGATTAAGTCCACCTTTTCCAGTTTAGGAAGGGTGTCTTTTAGTTTACACAAAAACAGAAATTGCTGAAGAAACTCAGCAGTTCTGGCAGCATCTGTGGATGGAAAACAGTAAATGTTTCAAGTCGATGTGATCCTTGTGCTGAAGAAAAGTCAACTCGGCTGTCTATCCAAAAATGCAGCTGAACTTGCTGAGTTTCTCCAGGTTTTAACTTTCAGTCTGTGTAATGTTTTGTTTTATTTCAGTGACTTTTGATTTCTCAGACCTGGAAAAATGTGACTCTTTAAGAGGAATCATTTTTCCAAGGTTCTTGAGGTCAATTGCATATTGAGTTCAATTTCGCACTGACTTCAGCCTTTTCTTTATTGATGATGCATTTCTGACCATCCTTAATTACCTTTGAGTTGAGGGTGCAGAACCACCTTCATGAGTCACTGCAACTTACATAATCATTCAGAATATTGTTGGTACGCACGTTTCAGAATTTTGATAAATACATGATGGAAGCATGATATGGTTCCCAGTCAGGATGCTCTGCAGAATGAAAGGCAACTTGCAGGTGATGGTTCTTTCCAGGTTCCCCTTGTTCTTCCACATGATATTGGCTGTGTTTTTTGGAGCATGCTGGTGGTATATGCTTCGGTGACTGTGCATTGGTATTGGAGGTTTAATGTTGTAATTGGTGAATAATCTTCTGTCATCTTCAGGCCGAGCAATTTGATTCCAGCTTGATTGACTTTGACATCCAGAATTGCTTTAAATCTCTTTTTCATCCAGTATATATTCTTTGGAATCCAAATGACAGTTTCCACATGTTAAGTAGAAGATAGACATGAGTAATTAGGAAATAAATCAGTGTTAATGTTTTCTAATCAACCTGTTCAGAGGTATCATTACATACCTCAGGAGAAGGTGCAATTTCAACCCTGTCCTCTAAGTTCAGAAGTAGGCACATTACCTCTGTGTCATCAGAGCTGTCTGATGGAGCCATAATTGATTAAGCAGAGCCAATGAATGGAGCAGATAGTACGATGTGCAGACACTTGGAAGGTGAGTTTAATGTCCAAGAAACAGCCTTAGGTACACCTAATGAATCAACAAAATACAGTCCATTTGAATTAGTTTTCGAACATGAGGTGAGAGAACCATTGAAACCAATTCAGGAGAAATTGGTGAGTCAGATTGAGAGCCCACACTTTTAGAATTTGTGTCAAAGTTTAGGGCAAGATTAAATAGAGCGGATGAGTTGGTGAGACAGCATTTAAAAGTAGCACATCTAATGATGAAACAGGAAGCAAACAAACCAAAAATGTACATATTCGCTTAACACGTACAGATTAACTCTCAGTATCACTTTTAGTAGAAGGTGAACCATGAAAACCCAGGATTATGGGCCTTGTCCAATCAAAAAGAAATTGAATGAGTTGAGCTATTTAATGAGATTATCAGACAGAAATATATTTCACACAATGTGTCACATGAATATGCAGAAAAGTTACTAGGAAACAGTGAGGTCTGCAAATGTTGGAGGTCAGAGTTGAGAGTGTGTTGTGGGAAAAACACAGCAGGTCAGGCAATATCCGAGGAGCAGGAAAATCAAAGTGTACAGCCAGAACCCTTCATCAGGAATGAAGCTGAGAGCCAGGCTGACTCGGATGCTGCCTGACCTGCTGTGTTTTTCCAGCAACTCATGCTCAAAAGGTACTTTGATAAGGAAGGAAAGTAAAAGGGGAGTGTGTTACTGTTAACGACACTGAGTGAAGAACTAAGTTAAGAGGATTCTGAATTGGACTTTCCTCAAATTAAATTGGACAATAAGGAGGTTCTTATAAATTGGGATAAATTATTGAGTTACCTTCTAAAGGAAAATCAAAATGACCTGAATGAGTTCTTGCAATCGTGTGGGGAGATATGTGGGAATAAGCTGGGAAGTACTAATCTAATTACGCATGGTGTAGACGTAGGAAATGTGGTTTCAATTCGGTATCACCCTCACAGACCTCACCTTTCAAAGTTGTCATAGGTTCAAAAAGAGATTGAATGCCTGCTCAAAGACAATACAATCAAAGTGAGTTGCAGCGAATGAAACTCCTCCAGAGCAATGCTGCCAAAACCAGGAAGTACCCGATGATTATTTGTGGACTATTGCAAAGTCTTTGCAGTTACCAAATCTGATTCATATCCTACTCCGTATGTGTAAGAATGCATTGAGAAGGTGGGAAAAGTAATTCACATTTCAGCATTGGACTTACTCAGAGGATACTGGCAGGTACATTTATCCGAAAGAGCGAAGGAAATTTCAGCTTTCCTGACACCTGCTGGATTGTACCAGTTGAAAGCCCAGTCATTTGGTATGAAAATTGCATCAGTCCCATTTCAAAGACGAACCGATGAAGTAATTTCAGAATTCCCCAATTTTGTGGTGTATATTGGCAACCTGATGAGTTTTAGTCACACACGGAAAGTACTTTTAGACCATCTGTCAGAATTATTCAATGGGTAAAATGAGTTCACAAAAGTCCAAGTCAGGTTCATGGCCATGTTATTGAACGTGGACACATGGCCCCAGAGGATATGAAAACAAGTCTTATTGGGGAGTGTTGCATGGCATCGATAAATAGGGAAATACTATGATTCTTGAGAGTGAGTGGTTTTTATGGGAAGTTTATATCAAATTGTAGCAATATCGTTGCTCCACTGACTGACTTGTTGAAGAAGTGCAGAAAACATGAATAGATGACAGAGTGTCAGAAGACATTTGACTGAAAGCTGTGTTAGCAACACCTAATTATGCAAAGCCACTTCAGATTGTTATAGATGTGAGTGATGTGGGTGCCAGTGTTGTACTCTTCAAAAAAAAATGATAAGAAGGTAGAAAGATCTATTGGCTGGTTTTTTTCAGAAAATTACAGAAATATTTCATTCAAGGTTTGTGCGAAGATTTGTAGCTCGGGTGCTCGTTGTTGTGGTTCTGTTCGCCGAGCTGGATGTTTTTGTTGCAAACGTTTCGTCCTCGGGCTAGGAGACATCATCAGTGCTCTGGAGCCTCCTGCAAAGCGCTTCTTTGATGTTTCTTCTGGTATTTATAGTGGATATTCCACTATAAATACCGGAAGAAACATCAAAGAAGCGCTTCGCAGGAGGCTCCAGAGCACTGATGATGTCTCCTAGCCAGGGGACGAAACGTTTGCAACAAAAACATCCAGCTCGGCGAACAGAACCACAACAGAAATATTTCATGATTGAGAAAGAGACTTTGAGCTTGGTGTTGGCGTTGCAAGAATTCAACATTTATAATTCAAGTAATATGGTTGAAACAATTGTATATACTGATCATAACCCTTTAATGTTTTTGGAGATATTTAAGGAAACAAATTCCAGACTGTTTGCAGAGACCTTATTATTGCAGCCATTCAATTTGAAATTTATACACGTGGCAGGATGAGTGAGTGTATTTGCTGATGTCACAGCTTTGATGAAGGAAGATGGAGATGGGGAAAACCTGGACTGAACTAAACTGTAGTGGTGAATGTTTGCATGCTTAGAGTCAACATATTGTATATGTATGTGGTGTCCTATCAGAGGTTTATAAAAATGAAACAAAATCTTTGTGCATTGATGGTTCTTTTTTTAACAGAGCAGGAATGATGATACTGTGGCTTTGTGAGGTGTATTTTGTTCTGGTTTGTTTTTGAAGAGAGTTTTCAAACAGAGGTGTTGAGCTATTTATTTGAATTGACATAGTAAATAGTTTGATTTCATTTGATTTATCATTGCCACATGTCCCTGCGTGTAGTGAAAACGCCTGCATGAAATACAGACGGTTCAGCACATATAAATACCATGGAGTGATTGAACAGGGTGAGGAATACAAAGCTATGGCTGGAAAGAAGGTACACAAAAAGCAAGATTGACATTAGCTTTGAAATTTGAGAAGTCCATTCAGAAGTGTGATAACAGTAGGAAAGAAGCTGTTCTTGAATCAGTTGGTAAGCCTGTTTAAGGTTTTGTATCTTGTGCCTGATGAATGAGTTCAAAAGAGATTATAAATGGGGTACTTTGATGATGTTGGTTGTCTTTCAAGGCATTGGGAAGTGTAAATGCATTCAAAGATTGAACGGTTGGCTTGCATGATGGACTGGGCTTTATTCACAATTCTCTGGAGTTTCTGATGGTTCTGGATAGAGCTGTTGCCATTCCAAGCCATGATGCACCCAGATGGAGTGTTTTCTGTGGTGTATCTGTAAAACTTAATGAAAGGCATGGACATGTGAATTTCATTATGCCGCTATGCCTTCTTGGTTATGGAATCAATGTGTGTAGTCCAGGATAGATTGTTGGTGATTGTAAATCCTTGGAACTTGATGCTGTCGACCATCTCCACCTCAGCTCCATTGAGGAGCGTGCCCTCCTCCTTGCTTTCTGAAGTCGATGATTGGATCTTCAGTTTTGCTGACATTGAGGTAGAAATTGTTATCTTAATACCATGCCACCAAGCACTCTATCTCTTTCCTGTATTTTGTTTCATCATTGTTTAATATGCAGTCCATAAGGGTGACTCCATCAGCGAACTTGTCCATGGAGTTCAGATAAAATTTGACCAGACAGTAAAGGCATTGAATAAAATTGTTAGTGGTTTGTGGTCAGTTTCAATCCTTTATGGGATGCTAAAAATATAGAAACTTTCTCACATGCCTAAGTTGCTTGCCTACAAATGGAGAAAGCAAGATTTCACTGGTCCCTCCTTCCACCCAGGCTTCAGAACCATGTGAACATAGAAATAGTGCACCGTAGAGTTTTCACAAATGGAAGAAAGGGCCTTTGTCCTGTTATGTCCATGTCAGCCATCTATTCCAATCCAGTTTTCCGACTTAGCTCTTGACCCTGTATTTTATGGCATTTTAAGTGTTCATGTCAATATTTGAAGGCTTCCTGCCTCCATCAACCATTTTGACAGTGTGTTTCAGATACCAATCAACCTCTGGGTGAAGCGTCATGGCCCAGCACCTTGTGCACATGCTCAGTAGATATTTTTTCTGGACTATTGGTACAGTTAACCCTATACCTCAATGATTGGTCATATTGAAAGGTCCAGATTACTGGATATTGCTCTAATATGTTCTACTGCCACTGCTGAGAAATGGAAACCAAAATGAAGTAATCAGAAACGATGTAAGTCTCTTGAATTGAACAATCAGTTGAAATCAGCAAAGAAGTATGCTTGCCTTTATTGATTAGTGCATTGAGTACATAGTTGGAAGTCATGTGTGGCTGTACAGGACATTGGTTAGGCCACTTTTGGAACACTGCATTCAGTTCTGGTCTCCCTGCTATAGGATGAACCTTGTGAAACTTGAAAAGCTTCAGAAAAGATTTGCAAGGTTGTTGCCAAGGTTGAAGGGTTTGAGCTATAGGGAGAGGCTGAATTGGCTGGAGCTATTTTCTCTGGAGCATTGGAGGCTCATGGGTAACCATATAGAAGATTTTAAAATAATAAGGTGCACAGCTAGAGTGAAAAGCCAAAGCCTTTTCCCCACGTTTAGGGCATTCAAAACTAAAAGGTTTAGCTTTAAGGTGAGGGGCAGAATGGTTTAAAAGAGAACTTACAGACAACTTCTTCATGCAGAGGGTGGTGCTTGTATGGAATGAGCTGCCAGAGGAAGTGGTGGGGTCTGATAGAATTACAAAATTTAAAAGACATCAGGATAGGTATATGAATGGAATGGGTTGAGAGATATGGCCCAAATGCTGGCAAATGGGACTAGATTAATTTAGGATATCTGGACAAGTTGGACCAAAGTGTCTATTTCTATAGTTTAAAACTCCATGACTATATAACTCTAAATACAACTTGAGCCAGGCAAAATTAGTTGACAATCCATTGTTTATCTTTTTTTAGGGAGATGGTATGAATGACACAAAGTTTGTGGAATAAGAAAGTGAGAAAGATTGCCAGAGGATACAGTGGGATATAGTTTGGCTGGAGACTTGCGTGGAGAAATAGGAGATGGAGTTAAATCTGGACAAATGTATCGTGATGCGTTTTGGAAGATCTAATGCAGGATGGAAGTATGCAGTAAATGGCAGAACTCTCAGAGGAATCAATGTACAGAGAGATCTAAGCGTACTGGTCCACTGTTCCCTGAAAGTGGCAACACAATTGGGTACAATGGTCGAGAAAGTCTATAGTTTGCTTCCCTTCATTGACTGGGGCAGACAGTAAAAATTGGAAGTCGTTTTGCAGCTCTAACGAACTTTAGTTCAGGCATGTTTGGAATATTGTGCACAGTTCTGGTCGCCACACGACAAGAAGGACGTGGAGACTTTGGAGAAGTTACAGAAACGGTTTGGCAAATGTTACCTTGTATGGAGGGCATTAGCTGTGAGGAGAGATTGGAAAAAAACTGTGATTTGATTTAATGTGAATACCCAAGGATGAGTAATGAACTGATTGAAGTCTTACCAATTATGAGGCATGGATACTCAGAGCCTTTTTTCTGAGAGTAGAAATATCAATGACTGGGTACATAGGTTAAGGTTAAAGGGGAACGAGTTTAAAGGAGTTGTGAGAGGAATGAGTTTAACACAGAGGGTGGTAAGTGCCTCAAATGTGCTGCCAGAGGTAGTGGTGGAGCTGTATAAAATAGCAAAGTCGACGAGACATCTTGACATACATATGCACTGGGTGGGAATTGAGGGATATGGACCATAAAGAGGAAAGGTCTTATAGTTCAGAAATGCATCATGTGTCTGCACAATTTTGGTGAGCCGAAGGACCTGTTCCAGTGCTGTACCTTTCTTTGTTCTCTGGTGGTATCATGCTACAGCCAATGGATGAGAAATTTAGAGGCTCCAGACTAATGTCCTGAGGGCAAGTTCAAATTCTACCACAATACCTGTTAGAATTTCAGTGAGATGAATACAAACAACATCTGGAATAGAATCTTCTAAGTCCCTAGGCAAAGTGTGCTATGTTTTGGATTTGTATTAAAAAAATCAGGAAATCTCGTAAGGACTATCATAACATCAGGAACAACTCACAACTCACTTTACCACCCTCCATTAGGGGGTGGTAAAGTTTCTTACTAGGCAGTGGTGAGTTGCCAATGAAGCATGATTCCAGCTTACTAACACTAAAAATCCCCTTGTTAACATTTAGCTTCCTACCTTACCGAATGTGCCAAATAAGCTCGACATCAATTAATCTCAACATGGAAATTAGATTGGATTCCTGGTGACCTTTGCAAACTGTGAGGAGTTTCCATGTTGGCACAATCCATGGACACCAGCTGCACACACCTCACATCCACAGATATTGGCATCTGACATTTGCCAACCCACCATGACCATCATGGCACTTCTCTGATACACTGGCAGGGTGCTGTGGAATCCAGACTTGCACTACAGGGTGCATTTGCAACTAGCATTGAAAGGTTGCAGTGCGGATACTTTGTGCTCACTAACAGGCACCCAGCTCACAGGTTGGAAAAGGCTGCATCTCAGCGCTACTCACTTGCTCTCTTCATAGTCACTTAGCATCTACCCAATATTCACAGCATCCTTGCTATGCCTTGCTGTGCCAGTCTGTTTGCATGTTGGCACTCCAGTCAGGGCCTGAAGCCATCATGTTTTTTTTGCAAAGACAAAGGACACACCTTATCATTAAAGATTAATCCAGGAGGTGGGGTAGTGAGGAGGTGACATAAAGTCATAGAATGATAGAGTTGTACTGTATGGAAACAGACCCTTCAGTTCAACTTATCAATGTCAAACCAGATATTCTAAATTAATCCAGTCCCATTTCTCAGTGTTAGGCCCATATTCCTTCAAATACTTTTGGTTCATGTAACCATCCAGATGCCTTTTAAATGTTGCAATTTTATCAGCCTCCAACACTTCCTTGGGCAACTTGTTCCATTTGTGCACTCCACTCTCTGTGTGAAAAGTTGCCACTTAGGTTCCTTTTAAATCTTTCCCCTCTCAACCTAAACCTATACCCTCTTGTTTTGGACTCCACTACCTGAGGAAAGGACTTTGGCTGTTTACCTTATCCATTCCAACTCAAGATTTTATAAACTTCTAGTAGATCACATCTCAGCCTTTGATGCTCCAGGGAAAATAACCCGAGCCTATTCAACCTCTTCCTACAGCTGAAACCTCCAACCCTGGCAAAATCCTTGTGAATCTTTTCTGGACCTTTTCAAGTTTCACACCATCTCTCCTATAGAAGGGAGACCAGAATTGAATGCAGTATCCCAAAAGTGGCCTTAGCAATGTCCTGTACAGCTACAACGTGACTTTCCAATTCCTATACTCAATGCACTGACTAATATAGGCAAACATACCAAGTGCCTTCTTCATTATCCTGTCTACCTGTGACTCCATTTTCAAGGAACTATGAATCTGCACTCCAAGGTCTCTTTATGAATTGCACACCGAGACCGCAACATTTATCTGTCAGGGGGTTCCAATACTGGCAGTTATGGAGAAATGGCCACACACAGTTGAAGGGTTTGGCCAATCTCACTATCCACTTGGATCTCTTACGGTCAGGAGATATATCCAACCAAAGTCGGAGAGTGGACAACAGCCAGTGCTATAGCTCCAGAACAAGCAGTCAGGGGAATCGTGTTTTGTTATCTGGGGTCTCACAAAGACTGCAGTCAAGGTCAGATCAGTCATATCTATGTTCTGCTTCGCAAGTTTGTTCTGGACACCAGGCAAAAGCAGTCCTGCTCTGTTCCAGCTGAACAGAACAGTTCAGCTGCTGATTTTTCAGGAGGGTGCGAATGGAAGCTGTCTCAAAGTCTGGAGGATCTGCTGCATGGTTCACTTTGTGGAGGAGAGTGTGCAGCCCTCTTTCACAGTGTGTGCCATCACTGACTCTTCTGAGAACAAAGAACATTTCTGCTCTTTATGTTCCTAACAGAGGTCATTTCCAGCAAGAGTGTTGTGCCCAGCTGCTGGTGGGAATCAGGACACTTTGATTGCCTTCCAAAAAAAGTGAAAATGGACACAAGAATTTCAGGGATGATGGCAAGCCCAGGAGCAGCAACAGGCCGACATGAAGGACCAGAAGTATCCATCTTAGGCAGACTCTGTGGGTTGCACAGGAGGCCCAGTGTTTACTGGCCCTGATGTCATTTTCTGGGTGTGTGTGAAAACAGTGCTGACACATGCTCTGTATGTCCTAGGATGTTGAGAAGGAACTCTGCTGGATGCAGGAATGGGACCTGAGGTCTGCTGGAGAGGGAGGTTATCCTCTCCCAGTGGCTGCAAAACTGACAGCACCTGGAATCTCGATGTGACTGGTACCTTCCAAGGAGTGAGAGGTCACTTGTGTGGAATCTCTCCGTCATGCACTCACAAATACATCAGCACACTGATCACTGCCATCTGTGTGTGGTCACACTGATGCATTTAGTTTATCAATTAGAGTGCGGAAGTTGTGTGTGTGTGTGTGTGTGTTTGTGTGTGTGTGTGTGTATATGTGTGTGTGTGTGTTTGTGTGTGTGTGTGTAAGAGAATGAGGTGGAGAGAAAGAAAGAAATTATATGTTTGTGAAGAGCTGTAAAAGGAAGTTAGAGATCAGACATCTCTCTGTGATATTGAGGCAGAGGTGAAGCAGAATAGTTTAAGATTCCCAGTGTGGGAGAAAGGGTTTGCAGCTGGGTGGTTGGGATTGTATGTGGTAACTATGGCCAGTGATACGTGTGCTTACATAGATATAAAGGAAAAGGGCACTGGAAGCACTGGTCACTGTTGAAGCATTTTACAAATTAATTGATCATTTTGAACCAATCTAATTGACTGGTGACAACCAGAATAGTTACTTGTGTAATTCACAGAATATTATTTTTCACGCCAATACATATAGAATCGGTGTACGCAGAAGGAGGGACATGGAGAGCCACCCAATACATACCCACACCATGTGTTGGACTATACAAAACCAATAGCAATGTGGAGTTGAACACTCAACATTGAATCGGAACAAAACAGGATGAAAGCAAGTAATCAAAGATTTGACAAATATGGATGATTTATCAAGATCCTTTGATGAGATTGAGTGATCTGTTTAGCTCCCAAACTTAATTAATCTAGTGTACATTTTAAATTACTGGAAAATTGACTTGGGTTAATCAATGATGTTAAGATTTTCTTTGAAAATGTATATCGCGAGCTTATACCTTTGTCATAAACCTGTCTGATCTACCATTGTGCTGAAGGTGTATGACTCCTACTTGCACTCTGTACAACCTTAGTGGGTCAGTTAGTGGTGGAAACAGCTCAGCAGAATAACAGAACACAGACATTGACTCAGAGAGGGGACAGTCCAAAGCATGGCCTGATACAATGATGAAATGAGAATTTTTCAATATGGATATATCAATAGTTAATTCCATTTATTTAGCCAATATGTACCCAAAGGTCTGAACCCAAGGGTCACAGCTAAGTTTGAAGAAAGGGGCAAGGGATTCAAGGTCCCTAATTAATCACAGATCGAGGAATGTCATGAGTAATTTGGAGCCTGACTATTGCATCATAGAGTCATGTGGGTTGTCATGGAGAAAATGTAGAGAATCACCAGGAGATGCAGAGAGATCTTCAAGAAGTAGGTCTTTTATTTGCAAATAAAAAACCTCGACACTAAGAATACCAATCCTAAAATGTCCCTGAACCTCAGGGTCCGTGGTTTTTTATAGTTTTTTTTGTCATGTTTCTGTTAGCTTATCATCATGTCCAACTGTATTAATCAAAGTACCTCACTCCAGCTACATAATAGACCACTGATGTTAGTTCTCATTATCTCTTTAGTTGTCCCACTATAGCTTTTCCTACATGCTACATAATGTTATTCTAATGTTACGATTAGATATTTAGTGTCAGCTTTTGCAACAATGGTCTTTCATTCCAGACACGACTTCATATTTTCCTAATGTCATGATTAGATATTTATTGTCAATAGTGTCAAGCAGGCTTACTCTACTAAGTATTGATTAGATATTTAATATCATGCCCCAAATATTTATAGTCCCAATCCTGCCATAATGAGACTTAGCAGGTGAGGCTAACTTTACTAACTGTGTTATCTCATCTTGTCATAGTGACCTTTCATCCTCAACCTTAATCTGCTAATTGGTGTAATTGACTAAATTGTGTAAGCACAATGCAGGAGAGCAAAGAAGGATAGTGTTTGCTATACCTATGGATCATGGATACTGAAACAAATACAGGAAAATTTGAGACAAATTTATAAGCGTATGGTTCCTCAATGGATAACAAATGCACACCTCTTTAAACTTTAATGACAAAACCCTGATCTAACTGATTCCCAGCTTAGGGATGTATCAAGTGTGTATAGAATTCTTGCTGAATGTATTGTAGATAATTATATGACAGTAGGGATTGACTTGTTGGTACCTGTCATATCAGTTGAAAATATGGAAGTAGTTAGAGGAAATCATTATATAAAATATCATCATATACAGGGTATATTGTGGGGATAGAGGATACCCGAGCTTGCAGCAACTTGGAGGGAGATCAGATCGAAGTCATATGTCCATTTTCTGCTATATGTCAGAGAAGAAGCAAGATGCAGATTTAGTGTCCCACAAATCATATAATGACAGCAAAGTGGCAACAAAAGAGCCAACAGCTATTGCATCCGTGACTATTGGGGGATATTGTTTTACCACGTGGCAACAGGTATTCACAATAGGCATCTGCAACGAATAGATGTACTTCCACCCACAGTGGCGGGCAAGGCTGTGGTAGGTGGAACTAAATGAAATATACAAAAGGAAAGCAGTTACTTTTAAAATCGAGGAAAGTATGAAAGTCAATCTGGTTCGGAACCTAAGTGTGTTTTCCTGTGGTGGGTGCCACATTTACCCAAACGCCCCACAATAACATCAGGACAAAGTACGGCGTGTATATAGAATACTTTAGTCAGTGACATTGAACGTATCGATTCTGCGATCTTGCTGGACTTCCTCCTGGACCTAATCAGAGCAGAATAGTAGATAAAAAGAGATCATGTGTCCCTCCCCTTCTTTTATTTCAGACAGTATTAACGCTGAGCAATCGAAAACCATCATGGTACACAAGCTACTTTTTAACAAAATTTAGAAGAAAAAGAGACTTGAGAACATATTTGACTCAGGGATAAAGAGTCATTTTAGCCAGTTTCCAAAGAAATGTCATGCTGGAGTGAAAACATTAACTCTATTTTTCTCTCCACAGATGACAGACCTGCAGAGTATCTCCAACATTTTCTGTGTTTGCTTCAGATTTCCAGCATCTGCAGTATTTTACTTTTAATATCATGAAACGTTATTGTATTCAACATGGAGTTCAAAGAATCATAGAATCATACAGAAAGGAAACAGTCCTGTCAGTCCAATCAGTTCATGCCAAACATAACCCCAAGCTAAACTAGACCCAACTGCTTGCCCCTGGCCCATATCCCTCCAAGCATTTCCTATTCATGGATCAATACAAATATTTTTAAACATTGTAATTGTCCCCATGTCCACCACTTCCTCAGGACGTTCATTCCACACACGAACTACAATCATGGTAGAAAATATGTCCCTTAATTCTTTTTTAAATCTCTCTCCTCTCACCTTAAAATTGTACCTCCCTAGTCTTGAAATCTCCCATCGTAGAGAAAAGGCACCACCATTAACCCTATTGATACGGTTGATGCCTGTTTGAGTCTGGCCACAGCCAGCTGCTGTCTGAATCCAGCAGGTGCCGACTTCAGCTGCTGGTGTGTGCAGAGACGAGAAGAGGCAGTTCTTATAACTTCACAAGTTACTTTATTAATACATTAAATGATACACTTATCTCTTATGCATTCTCTTACAAACAAGAGCTTATGCATTTTCCCACAAACTGAATTAAAAACCTATTTTCACCCACTCCAGTCCCCTGACACTCCCTGCGTAGTCACAGAAGGATCTGGATAACTGTTCTGCTCTGCTAAGGAGGGCTGATGTTGGTCACATGCTGCTGTCTCTTTCTGTGTCTCTCCCCACGTCTCCACGTGCCTGACATAGGGTCTGATTTGTAATGGTGAGTCTCCAGAGTTATCGCTGCCTGTGTACCACAAGGGTCTACTTTTATTCTCTTTCCTTATCTTTCTCGAGTTGTGGTGTCTGTTTCCTGTTGGTTCACATTCATCTGTTAATTGCATGTCATTACCTTATTGGCTCCAGAACAAGGAGTGAGGTAGCATGACCTCATTGCCCCTCACCCAAATAAGGCCTCTGCATTCCCTCATCTTTCTTACTTCTTTCTGAAGAATATGGTTGGTACCAAGCAGTACCTGGACTCTGAACCTTCTCAGTTCACCAGCTGTTCTCCCTTGTGTGTGAACAGTTTTTGGTATACTGAGCATTCCAAGTCCCTGTCAGTGGATGGTACTTCTGTGTCCCTGCAGGCTCCTGGCTAACATCTTATTTTCAGAAGTAGTCGCCAACTTGTCCTCCTGTTTCTCTCTGTGCAGCAGCCTAGCTAACAATACCCGTCATGATTTTATAAACTTCTCTAGGGTCACCTCTCAATGTCCTATTCTCCAGTTATTAACCACATTGTCCAAATGCGATGCAAACTTCAGAGAATTATGAACCCTAGGTCCCTCCGTTCTACAGCACTAATCAAGGCTCTTTCTTTCTTGTATAAGTCCTATCCCTATTTGTTCGACCAAAATGCAATGCCTTGCTTTTATCCAGTTTGAACTCCATCTGCCATTTTTCAGTGCATTGATCTATATGAGCAAGACCCCTTTGTTAACTTAGAAAAGCTTCTTCTCTGTCTACTAGGCCACCAATTTTGGGATCATCCGCAAACTTACTAACCATGCCTTCTATACTCTCATCGAAATCATTAACATAAATGTCAAACAAAGGGAACCCGGAACCGATTCCTGTGAAATATCGTTGGTTACCGTCCTCCAGTCTGAAAAACAACCTTCTACCATCACTCTCTGTCTCCTGCTGTCAAGCCAATTATATATCCAATTGGCAAGCTCACCCTGTATTCCATGTGACCTTACTTTACTAATTGATTTATGATGTGAACCCCTATTAAAAGCTTTACTAAAATTGAAGTAAACAACATCTACTGCTCTGCCTTCATCAAGCCTTTTGGTGACTTTCTCAAAAAACTCAATTAAGTTTGAGACATAATTTTTCTCACACAAGACCATGCTGACTATACTTAACCAATTTTTGCCTCTCTAAATGTCCATGAATCCAACCTTTAAAAATCACCTCCAACAATTTACCCACAACTGAAGTGAGACATGCAGGTCTGTTGTTACCCAATTTCGCCTTACAACCTTTCTTAAACAAAGGTACAACATTATCCAGCCTCCAGTCATCAGGCACCTCACACAAAGTTGTAGATGGTGCAGATATTTCTGCAATTTCCTCCTTTATTTCCCACAATATTCTTGAATACATGAGATCAGGTTGCAGAGATTTATTTATCTTTATATGCTCCATGACCTCCAGAAACTCATCCAATCTGTTTTTAAAACATCAAAATTTATTTCTCTGCATTCATGCATATCCATTTCTTTCTCCACACTAAAAACTGATGCAAAATATGCATTTTGGATTTCTCCATTGCTTGAGGTTCAAGACAAAAACGACCTCCTTGATCTTTAAGGGTCCCAACCCTCTCTCCAGACATCCTCTTACTCTTAATGTACTTGTAGAATCTCTTTGGATTCTCCATAAACTTATATGACAATGCTATCTTATAATACCTCTTTGCCTTCCTGATTTTTCTCTTAAGAATGCACATACGTTCTTTATATTTATTAAGATATTCAATTAAACCAAGTTGTCTATCTCTAAAGTAAGATTCTCTTTTTAGTCTTGAGTAGAAACTTAATATCTTTACTCATCCATTGTACCATAATCTTGACAGTATTACTCTTCACTCTAACAGGAACATAATGACTCTGATTTCTTTTCATCATACTTTGGAAAGCCTCCCACTTGTCAGACACCCTTTTGCCTGGGAACAGTCAACTTTTGAAATTTCAGGTCACTTATCATTCAAATTTGCCTTACTCCACTCTACTCTTTTTGGCTTACATGAAAACTGAGCTTGAATCCAAAAGTCAGTATGACAGAGTTTGCTGAAGATAAAAGGCACAAAAAAGTAACGAGCAAAGAAGATGTTAGTCATCCAAATTGTGAGTGTGTGTGTGTGTGGGATGGGTGGGGGGGCATGTTGGGGAACGACTGTGAAAACTGTATAGATCATTGGTTAGTCCTGGACTGAAACATTGTGTTCAGTTTTCCACACTATACTTTCGCAGTTATGTCAAGGGCATGGATAGAGTACAGCAATGGGATTTTAGACTGATACAAAGAACAAGCTCTTCAGTACTTGGGAAAACTGAAGAATCTCTGGTCTTTCTCAATATTCTGAGTCACTTGATGCACTGCCAGCTTTCAAGTGGTTTTGGTTTTGCTCACTAGCCCCCACTTTTCAGGATTCCACCTTCGAAATGCTGCACTGTGGGAATCGATATATCAACACCCAGCTCGGATGGCATCATAGCATCCAGCATGTCGGAGACAAGGTTTGTTCCTGGCAGCAGAAGGAGGTGAAGTTGTGTTTCTAATGGTGTGGAAGGAGGCAGGTTTTGGCCCATTGCCCACAGCAGGACTTAGCAGCTTCAGTGGGGCTTGCGTTGCTAAGATCAGCCCAGCAGAGTTTCATGTCAGTGGCGTCGAGACAAGATGACTCCGAAAATGGCGACAGGGTTCTGCAGTGGCAGCACAGCGAAGGGACTTGAGGCTGGCATTGAGATAAAGGATCAGCCATGATCATGTTGAATGGTAGAGCAGGATCTCAGTTTTTATGTTTCTACACTTCTAAAACATGGTCAATCATTTAGTGCTTAGGGCAGTCACGTGGTCTGTATAATTTGCCCATTCCAGTGAATAGGCCTGCAGTTGTAGAGTAACGAGTCCGGGGATTTGCAGAGGATTGATCATGGACCTGCACAGAAATCAAGCAAGGGACCCTGACACGCATCAGTCAGAATTCTCCACCCAGCACTTTGTGAAGGCGTAGAGGAAAAGGGTGATAGTGTGACCATGGTTACTCCTAGGGGTTAGATCATTGAATGCCAAGGGGATTATCAGGGCCACAGCTGCGCTGGGAAATCGCAGAATAGGGAGCAGGATGCTTGAATGTATAAGGTATAACAATTGTGAAGGGGTGGAAACTCCCCTTTTACAGGGATGAGATGAAAGCGCAATAGAGGACATGGGATATTGTGGGACAGGTTCATCTACGGTCACATCCACCCTGAGGTTATCGCAGGGACAGTTCAGTAAGATATCTATCACAGAGCTGTAAGTTGAGACTCAGGGGGTGATGTCAGAAGACGAAGATACAATTCAAGGACATATGTGGGAACATGTGGCATTTTCGTATTAATGTGCTCAATAGGGAGTTCCAGGATGAAAGAAAGTACTCTTTTCTGATAAAGGGACATCAGTGGATGCTGTATGATTGGGATATCCATCAGACCTTTGGAAAAGTCTACTGCAGGAGGTTAATTACCAAGCACATGTGACAAAATTAAAATGCTGGCATAGATTAATGACTAACATGCTGAAAATAAAGTGTTAGAATAAATGAGTCACATTGGCAAGCTGTGATTAATGGGATACCATTGGGGTTAACAATGTGCCCCAGTTGTTAACAACATGTATCAATGATTCCACGATGGACACCAAATGTAATTTTTTCAAATTTGAGGAAGACAAACAACTTGGTGAGATGTTGGGTGTGAGAAAATTCAAAGCAGCTTCAATGGATTTGCACAGGCTGAGGAGTGGGAACATGGAAAATAAAAAAAAATAAGCACAAATTTAGTTAATCTAATTTGGCAAAAGGTAAAGATGTGTCGAGTATTTCAAAAATACTCAGACATTAGACAATGTAGATGTACGAAGGGACCTGAATCTACTTTGCAATAAATCACTGAAGACTAACATGAAGGTGTGGAAGGCTAGTGGTATTAGGAAACGTCATTGTATTTAATTTTGTTGCTAGAGGAATTGAGTAGAAGAGCGGCAAAGTCATGCTCAGTTGTACATAACTATGGTTGAACTTTGTGCAGTTTTGATCCCTTTACCCCAGCTCAATGTTACTGTCACTGGGGGAGACAAATATTCACCAGATCCCTGCTGAGGATGGTGGAAGAGTCCAATGAGGAGAGATTGAGAAAATAGGCTATGTATTCTCTGATGTTCCAAATATTGAGAAGTTACCTCGACGAAACCTACAAAATACTGAAAGCGATCGCAAGATAAATGTCAGTAAGATGTTTCCTCAAGTTGGGGAGATTACAACTCGGAGGATATAATTTCATAAGAAGGAAGAAGCAATTAAAGACAGAAATAAAGATAAATTGTTGGGATTTTGAAGTCATAATGTGGATAAAGCTATTGAATTGGATGATTAGCCATGATTACACTGCAAGATGAATAAGGAGCAATGGGCTGAATGGTCATCTCCTGCTCTAATGCTGCTGTATCCATTAACATTATGACCTGCATATTTCTGGTGAATATTTCCTGTTCACTTGATCAAAATGGCATCCGGAACTTGAACCACGAAAATCAGACCAGATGCCATGTTGAAGGCAAGATGGCAGCTAAGTCAAAAGAAAATGATCTGAATTTTGAATTAATTTCTCCTGAGATGGTTCACTAAATGGTGAAAATACACACTGTTGAAAGAAAAACTGAATGTGATATGTCATTTTTCATGAAAGAGACATTTTGTAAGTATGACTTCATGAAATGAACCAATACAAATCCATTGATGTTTTTAAAATTTTTACCAGTGTTATGTTACTACAAATCTTTGACATCAACACAACTCAATTCATTTTAATAGCACCCACAGAGGACATTTAACAAATGTACAGCTCTAGTCAGCACCCATTGTGGGAATTTGAGGACGAGATCATTAGATTGTGATGGATTTTTCATTCACCGTGGATTAGAAAATCCTACAGGGTCTGTTGTCCTCCGTGCCCTGAATCCCAAAATTAGCTGCTGCAAGATGAAGCTGTTTGTCAGAAATCCAGATTCATAAAGTGTAACTTTTTACTTTAAAAAGAGATTGAATCTGATTCCATGTGTGTAGAATATTCTACAAACATGACGATTCAGTCAACATCATTTTACTTATCAACAGTAAGTATCAAGTATTTCTCTCATGGTACAGCTGCTTCTACAACATTGAGAAGCGAGTCCTCTTTTTGTCTTGGGTATTGGAAGACCAGCTGGCATTGTGTTATCTCTCTCTCAACCTCAGAGACAAACTGCTTAGTAACATCATCTGACTGCTCATACTGTTGAGAAGCTGAGTCAAACGGCTCCATTTCCGTATTCACCAACATTCTTTGAGACTACTTCATCTCCTTCTCCAGGAATGGGACATCATCTAGAAGTCTATTAAAGAATCTGAAACAGAGAGAGAACTCCATCTGTGTACACTGAGGATTATTGGGATTGATCGTTGTTTTCCTCCCTCTGTCACTGCAGCACACTTTATACCCGATAATGGGATTTTGTGTCTGTTTTACAGCACTTGTGACTGTTCAGACATAAGACTTCACATCTCCAAAAAACAATTTGAATGTTGAACTCAATGCAGAAAGTAATGGCACAATCTTCCACAAACAGCAACAAAATGTGAAAAATCTGTCAACTACTTACAATACTCGGTCTCTGCAGTGAAACTTGTCATACATTGATAAATGTCAAATATGGACAAAATGTACTTCATTAAGTATATATTCTGCCCCCAGTAGTGACCCCATCGCCTGACATTAAGCTAATTCTACCACTTGCTGTACCCAGAGTCACTTGCCACTATTTGGATATTCCATAATGCACCATCATCCTGGCACCAATGTTATCCTTAAAAAGCCATTTACATCTGAACAGGAACCATCATCCTGGAGCAGCCCTGAATGGTCACTAATATTTGCCCCAGAAATGGAAGAGGTGGGAAATTAGCTTTGAGGCCAGGAAACTGGGGGTCCTGGTGGGTGGGGTGATGCAGAGGAAGGTAGTACTCTTTTCCCAGTTTAACAGTAAAGGGCATGGCACCAGATCCTGCCAATTGGTCTGAGGTTGGCCCCCTTCCCACCATGTCAAAGTTGAATCAATTGTCTCAAGTTAGGCCTGGCAGTATAGGAAGAATGACTTTCTCTGATCATCCAGGCTAAGACAAAAATCTTCTCTCTGTACTTCTATTTTTCTGTCTCTGCCTCTGCACACACCATTCATCAAGGTTTTTGTTCTATGATCTTCACCATTGCTTGCAATATCTTCTCTCACTCACTCTCACCCACCTCGACACCTTTACTCCTGCATTACCTCTGCACTGACCCCTCACTTGCTTATAGCAACTCACCACCTTTGCCCCAGATACACCAGTACTAACAGCTATGCCACCCACTCTTACCTCAGTCAATTTCCCCATTTTCTCTCAATCCAGGGGAAAAGAGCTCACAATAGGGCAGAATGAGCCAAGACAGGTTGTGGGCTGCCCAACATATGGCTCCTTGCCCCTTAAAGAAAGGATTCATGATCCTTATTGTTTCAAATGCTTGGCTGACCATATTTAATCCTCCAGATGTGTATTGGACACTACGCTTGACATACTGTGTCACCACCCCTGACTGAAGGCTCTTTCCCTTGACTGAGTCCTCCTAACAAACATTATACATTTCCTGGCTTTGAGTTTGCACCAAACAGCAAGGCAAGACAGAAATCTTGGATGCTTGGGAACTCTAGCTCAGGAGACAAAATGCAAAAAGGTAAAGCAAGGCAAGGTAGGGAGTATAAGCATCCAGCATGATCCACACCGTGAGCTGGAAGCCTGTCCCTGCGCACAGGTGGCCGAACAGCAACGCTGCATAGTTAGTTTCTAGTGTCCCCTGAGATGCCTTAGTGAACCATGAATCCTCCAACAAGTGGATTAATGATGCCATGAGAGTTCTCTTAGGGTGGCAGCTGTTGGACGCAGGTATCTGTGGATGAGGTTGCATGTGGATGGTGCCTTGGAGCATGATCAGAGATGGAGTTGCCAAGAATCCACTCATAGTTTCTCATTGGGAATAGTCAATGTCTAGTTTCCTCATATTGGGTAGTGTGCTGTGAATTACTGAAATGAAATTCAGTGTGAATGAGACTATTAATAATGTAATAATCCTGGTTACTAAACCTCTGCTTAGCGAGAACCTTATCTTTATATGCATAACTTAGCCAGACGCCTTAATGTTGAGCAAAGCTTCATCGATTATCCCAGATTCCCCATCATAGCCCATGTCATTCAGACACATATGAAAATCTCCCAATATCATTGTGTTTTTGAATGGGACATTCGCATCAGATAGCGTTTATACAGTCTTACAATAAATTACACATTCTGTATTTCAATTCTGGTCAATGGCTAATACAATTGAAGATATTCTTAATCTTTGTTTTCCAAACCTGCAGGGCAATGATCTGATCTTGTGCCACAACCGGGAGCTCACTTGAGGGATGGATACAGAGTTCCAACATGCTGGAGCTGATTCATCAGTAATGCTACTGTCATGGCTTGTAGTTAATGGCTGTTCATTCTGCAATGTCCTAATTGTGAATCTTCACAACTTAGCAGAGCTGGATTTAATCTCAGCATTCTATTCAGTGGGCAGGACCACTATCATAGCATTAAATACAAGACAATGCTTCACTTGTCTATGCTGCATAGAAGTACAGAAGGTACAGCACAGAAACAGTCAGTAAGTAAAGCTGCCCGTTGGTGAGGCTAATGTTTAAGTTGAGCATGCCGCCTTCCTCAACTGCAAGAGGATAGTTGCAAAATCCCAATATCATCACAGTGGGCCTGTCAACACAGCAGGGGATGAGGTGACAGAGACTGACTCCTTCACAGGAGGCTGAGTGACAGCTCCATTGAGGGAAAGGTGTTCAGTGCCCACTCCTTTATTGTGGACCTCAGTGTCTTCACAAGACAACCATGGGAAATGGACTAAATTGTGTTCAAAGTGAAAGGAAAATTCTGCCCTCATGTGAGACAGGCTCATTATCAACTAGAGTCACTGAATAACAGTCAGGAACAGAAACCTACTGATTTATTTCCCTTACTTTTCCAATTGAAGGTTGCTAAGACCAATTGTGTCCCTCTAACTCACTGAGTTTAACCAACAACTTTGACTGAAAATGTAAAAAATTCATTTGTTGGCATTGTAGGCGAGGACAATGTTCAGAGTTCAATGATTATTACTGCATCTGGGCTAATAGCATGGAATGTAACACTCTCCGAGCTCAAAGCTACGTGAAAAATGAGTACCCGTGCAGACTTCGAGTATCTCTCTCATTAATTCACGACCACAGAGATTTGTGAACTCATGATCATACGGATAGGGGCCAGGCTCAACAGAGGGTAGCAGCAGTCTGACTGCAATGATGACCACCAGACACTTCATCGCAGCTCACAAGTGATCAGCTTCAGCTTCTTCTACTCTGTCAAGAAACCTAGAACAAAATACTCTGATCAATTACAAACGATTCTACTGCACAAATCGGATCTGCATTCAATGGCAGATCTCAATTTCTTTTCCTGTTTAAAACTCTAATTAAACTGGTCTCTGTATTGTTTCAGCAGAATAATTTCCAAACCTTCTCAGTCTCTCACTTTGTTCTAACTTGCATGTTCTCCCTTTTTCAAGTGACCTTGCTCCCTTACAGTAACTTATCATTATCAGACATTAACTTTTGTTCTTTTTTCTCGTAACTTCAGAAATAATATCTGAATCAAGCATAACTATAACCCTTTAATGATTAATGTTTAGTTAAGCCCATTGTTAAATATTCTAGATATCTATCGGTTGTGACTTGTTAATTCTTCAGTCAGAGACATTTTGTAAGTAAACAACCCGCTATCCCTCCTGCAAATCATGGGAAGCATTCAAAAAAGGAAATCTGAGAAAAAACCTTCTGCTCATCAAAAACCCACTCACAGATCTTATGAAGAAAAATGATTGAACTGTGTGAGATATTGGTTTGTAGCCTCGCTATAGTCTGTAGTACCAGCTCGCTATATTCAGTAAAACTGGGTTTCTGTTCATTCGTTCATAATTGTTTACTAACCCTAATCACTGCATTGACCTATTTGTACTGAGTGATGCCACAATGATTATTAGTTTGCAGTGAGTAGATGATATCATTGAGCTTTGCACAGTGCAGGAAATAATTCATTCTTTCTATATACGAATCAGATTATTTTGATTGATCCTCCTGGCTTGTTGCCAATGAGGAGTTGATTCAAAGAACAAAGAACAAAAAAAAATTTGCAGCCCAGGAACAGGGCCTTCGGCACTTCAAGCCTGAGCCAATCCAAATGTACTGTCTAAACCTGTCGGTCAATTCCTACGCATTAGTATCCCTCTGCTCCCCACCTACTCATGCATCTGTCCAGACGTATCTTAAATGAATCTACCGTACCTGCCTCTACCACCTCTACTGGCAACACGTTCCAAACGCCCACCACCCTCTGTGTGAAATACTTGCCACATGTATCCCCCTTAAACATTTCACCTCTCACCTTCGTGCATGACCTCTTGTTATTGAATCCCTCATCCTCGGAAAAAACTTGTCTCTATTCACCCTGTCTATACTCTTCATGATTTTGTAAACCTCAATCAGGTCCCCCCTCAATCTCCTTTTTTCTAGTGAAAATAAACCTAAACTACTCAATCTCTCTTCGTAGCTCGCACCTTCCATACCAGCAACATCCTCGTAAACCTTCACTGCACTATCTCCAAAGCATCCACATCCTTTTGGTAATATGGCGACCAGAACTGTACACAGTATTCTAAATGCAGCCGAAACAATGTCTTGTACAATTTTAACATGACTTGCCAGCTCTTATACTCAATACCCCGTCCAATGAAGGCAAGCATACTATATGCCTTCTTGACCACTCTATCCACCTGTGCAGCAACCTTTAGGGTACAATAGACCTGCACTCCCAGATCTCTCTGCCCATCAACTTTTCCCAAGGCTCTTCCATTCATTGTATAATTCGCTCTAGAATTCGACCTGCCTAAATGCATCACCTCACATTTGTCTGGATTGAAAGCCATCTGCCACTTTTCTGCCCAACTGTCCAAGCTTTCTATGTCCTCCTGCATTCTCTGACAGTCCCCTATGCTTTCTGCCACTCCACCAATCTTTGTGTCATCTGCAAACTTGCTGATCATACCAACAGTGCCCTCTTCTAGATCATTTATGTATATTACAAACAACAGTGGCCCTCATACTGACCCCTGTGGAACACCACTGGTCACCTTTCTCCATTTAAGAAATTCCCTTCAACGACTACTCTCTGTTTCCTGTTGCTCAACCAGTTCTTTATCCACCTAGCGAGAACACCCTGCATACCATGTGACATCACTTTCTCCATTCGTCTGCAATGGGGCACCTCATCAAACGCCTTAGTAAAATCCATGAAAATGATATCAACAGCCCTTCCTTCATCTAACAACTTGGTCACTTTCTCGAAGAACTCTTTTAAGTTGGTAAAGCACAATCTCCCCCGCACAAAACCATGTTGCATATCACTGATGAGCTCATTCTTTTCTAAATATAAATAGATCCTATCTCTCAGTACCCTCTCCAGCAACTTCCCCACCACTGACATCAGGCTCACTGGTCTGTAGTTACCTGGAATATCCCTACTCCCATTGTTGTACAGAGGGACAACATGAGCAACCTTCCAGTCCTCCAGCTCATCATCTGTATTTCAGGATGCCACAAAGATATCTGTCAGGACCCCAGCTATTTCATCTCTCACCTCCCTAAGCAATCTGTGATAGATCCCATCCGGGTCTGGGGATTTGTCCACCTTAATAACCTCTAGTATACCCAACACATCTTCCCTACTTATGCCAATGTGATTCACACAAATCAAACTTTGATCTCTA
Organism: Hemiscyllium ocellatum; assembly: GCF_020745735.1. Classification (NCBI taxonomy): domain Eukaryota; kingdom Metazoa; phylum Chordata; class Chondrichthyes; order Orectolobiformes; family Hemiscylliidae; genus Hemiscyllium; species Hemiscyllium ocellatum. The sequence continues at coordinate 108,749,136 of NC_083402.1, forward strand.
ATCTCAAGATTCATCATTTTCAACTCCTCAGTGAACACTGATCTCAAGTAATCATTCAGAATTTCACTCATTCTCTCAGTTTCAGCGCACAGTAATTCCTTCATTATTGTTTGGTGAACCAATCCTTCCTCTAGTTACTCACTTGCTCCTGAAATAAGAATAAAATGCTTTGGGATTTTCCTTAATTCTGCTTGCTAAAGCTATTTCACGACACACTACTATCGTGACGCATGAAACTGGCAGCATCATAACCACATGATAAACAAAATCAGCTCCCATCTGTGAGAGACTCACACTGGTAATTGAATAAGGAAGAAACAGTTTTAAACTGATATTAGGTGAATTATATGGAGTTTAAGGATAGTATTATTGAAAGGTGTTATGATTGGCTCTGATTGTACTGGGGAGTGAAGCCTATCCAATGGAATGAATGGTGAATTCCTGTGCCAATTTTGCAATGTCTCTTGATGTTATGATCTGTGTATTTCTGGTCAAAATTTCCTGTTCACTGACAACTTCACCAAGATGCAACCAGATCTTGAGTTGGGCAGATCAGTCACACATGCCAGTTTGCAGACAAGGCAATACATAAATCACCAAAATAAGGTAAAAAGAAACGTATCTAAGTTCCCAAGAATTTTTGAGTCATAGAGTCATACAGCACAGAAACAGACCCTTCTGTTTCACTAGTCCATGGCGACCATAATCCTGACAATAAACTAATCTCACTTGTCTGTGCTTGGCCCATTGTCCCTCCAAACATTTCTTTATATTTCATGTACTTATCCAAATTTATTTTAGATGCTGCAACTGTACCCACTTTCACCACTTCCTCTGGAAGTTCATTCCACAAATAAACCATCATCTGTGTAAAAGGATGTTCTTAAATTTCTTTTACCATTGCTTTTTTGATGTCCTCAACATGGACACTACAAAAATTATTTACTGATGACTGTACTTTAAGAAGTTGTTCTCAGAATCAATGCTCACTGTAGCAATTTGAGAACCAAAAGATTAATCTGCAGAGATTCTCAGTCATCATGAGTTGGAAAATCCCACGTGATCGGCTGACCTCTCAGTCCTGATTCTGAAAATTAGCTGCTTCAAGGTGAAGGTTCTTATCATGAGTCTGAAATCAGAAAATCTACATTTTTGCCTAGAAATCAGAGTCTCTCATTCCATGTGTGTAGAACAATATATCGGCTCAAAGATGTAATCTACATAATTTTATTATTGACATTTTGAAAACATCTCTGCTGCAGCACAGCTGCTGGAACAACAGCAAGTGGAGACCCTCTTTGAATTTTGAGAATTAAACCACTTAGAAGAGAAAATGGCTTTGTGTCGTTATTCTCAGTCTCAGAGTCAAACTCGTTAAAAGCATCAGCTAATTGATCATAGTGGCTGGAGCCATTGTCAACAGATTCTTGTTTGTGATCCACCTAAAACTGCTGAATCCCAAAGTTCTCCAATGTTCTTTGAGCCTTCCCATATCCATCTTGCTGATGTAGTCATAATCATTGCCTTATCACATTAGATCTTATACAGAGATACGACTCGACCTGTGAACACTGAGTATGGTTGAGATTGAACATATTCTTTCATCCCTCTGTCAGAGCTGCACTCTCTTGCTCCCTATATCAGAAAATAGGGTGTTGTGATGCTAACACTACACATGCAGCTGCTCAGACAGAACACTTCCCATCTCCAGTACACGATTTAAATGCATTGAGTTCGAAAACAATGACCGGTCTTCCATTGCAAGCCGCACATAACTGTCTCTGTCACATATTTGCAGTTTCAATTTCATGTCATTATGTGAGACTGGAACATTTATATCAGTAAGATTTTACCCAGTTTTCTTTGAATTCAACAGCCATCAAATCACCCATGTCACAAATCGAACATTTGACAAACACTACACACCTGGGGCAAATCAAAAATATCAAAAGGAAATGGCAGAGGGTAAGGGAGAGTGTTAAATCACAATGATGTTGTAGGAGAAACTAATGCACTCTAACCACTTCTAAATGCATCCAGAGAGTTTGCCCATTCTTACAACTGTTTAAGCCTTTTATCCAGCTTCGGCCAATTTGCCAATATAGTTTATAAATCATCTGAGAGTTTCTGTTTTTCTAACCTGCAGGATGAATGAACTAATCCTGCACCCCAACGGGCAAGCTCACTTGAGGAAATGGAGAATTTCGACCTGGCAAAGCTGACTCATAACTCGTGCCCAGTCATGGCTTCTAGTTAATGGCTGTTCATTTTGTAATGCCCTGATATATTTTAAATTAAAACTTGCTGTTTGTGTAAGACACACTGCACATATCACTGAAGTAAACCGGTTCTCAAGGGACATATCAGGCAACAGAAGCTTTCCATCACTGCTCAAACAGAATTATATAATGATTGGGGCAGTTACAGCCCACATTCCCTCTTCACACACTCACCCTGTCAAACACACATCTTTGAATGAAAGAAAAGAAGTGCTAAGTTGAAATTGATCTACAATTGGCCTATGGAACCTTGTCAAAATTAGGGTAGTAAATTAATTTTGATTTAACACTCTCCCTTACCCTCTACCATTTCCTTTTGATATTTTTGATTTGCCCCTGGTGGGTAGTGCTTGTTAAGTGTTCGATTTGTGACGTGGGTGATTTAATGGCTGTTGAAATTAAAGAAAGCTGGGTAAAATCTTATGGATATGAATGTTCCAGTCTCACATAATGACATGATTTTGAATAAGTTTCTGCTTCAAGATATTGTCCAGTGAATCCTGTTGAATGTGAGCTTGAGTATGTCTCAAATGTGCATATGATCAGATTCTCTGCATCCACCCAATTTCTACAATTTCCCAGGACCCTCCGTTAAAGACAATAGAGAAGAGGAGCTTGTACTGACCTTCTCTCCCTCTCATGTTCCTCACTCACCCTGCTGTGAAGACATCAGTCTCTGTCCCTCTTCCCCTGCTGTTGGGACAATCCTACCTTGATAGCATTGTGAGTTTTATTAAACTCTCCCAGTGCAGGTAGAGGAGCACTCAAGTTCAATATTACCCATCCATATTGTCCTCAAAGCCTGTTGCTGTGCTGTATTTTCTGTGTAATTTTATGCAACATGGAAAAGTGAAACCTTGGCCAGGATTTAATACCAAGGGAGTAGCCCTGTCCGCTGTATGGAAAGTTGGGATTAAGTCCAACTTTTCCAGTTCAGGAAGGGTGGCTTTTCGTTTACACAAAAACACAAATTGCTGAATAAACTCAGCAGTTCTGGCAGCATCTGTGAATAGAAAACAGAGTTAATGTTTCAAGTCCAGTGATCTTTGTGCTGAAGAAAGGTCACTGGATTCTAAAAGTTAATTCGGCTGTCTTTCCAAAAATGCAGCTGAACTTGCTGAGTTTCTCCAGCAATTTCTGCTTTGGTTTCGACCTTCAGTCTGTGTAATTTTTTGTTTTATTTTAGTGACTTTTAATTTATCAGACTGGAAAAATATCACTCTTTAAGAGGAATCTCTTTGTCCAAGTTTCCTGAGGCCAATTGCATATTGAATTCAATTTCGCACTGACGTAAGCCTTTTCTTTATTTCTTGATGCATTTGTGACCATCCTTAATTACCTTTGAGTTGAGGGTGCAGAGCCACCTTCGTGAGTCACTGCAACTTACATAATCATTCAGAATACTGTTACTATGCACGTTTCAGAATTTTGACAAATACGTGACGGAACCATGATATGGTTCCCAGTCAGGATGCTCTGCAGAATGAAAGGCAACTTGCAGGTGATGGTCCTTTCCAGGATCCCCTGTTCCTCCACATAATATTGGCTGTGTTTTTTGGAACATGCTGTCATTGTTGACTTGCTGGTGGTAAACACTGCTCTGACCGTGCATTGGTATTGGAGGTTTAATGTTGAAAGTGGTGAATAATCTTCTGTAATCTTCAAGCCGAGCAATTTGAATCCAGATTGACTGACTTTGCCATCCAGAATTGCATAAATCTTTTTTTTTGTCCAGTATATATTCTTTGGAATCCAAATGTCTTTGCTTTTAGACATTTTCCACATATTTAAGTACAAGATAGACATGAGTAATTTGGAAATAAATTTGATCGCTGTCAATGTTTTCTGATCAACCTGTTCAGAGGTATCATTATATACCTCAGGAGAAGGTGAAAATTCAACCCTATCGTCGAAGTTCAGAAGTAGGCACATTACCCCTGCGTCATTAGAGCTGGCTGATGGAGACATAATTGATTAAGGAGAGCCAATGATTCGAGCACATATACACTTTGAGAAGTCTTTTGAATAAATCTCCCACAATAATAATTTCAGCACAAGGGATAGGATAGAATGTACTGGCATGGATTAATGATCATTTAAAAGATAGAAAACAAGCAAAAGGAATAAAAGGGTCAGGCTGCGATTAGCACTTGGGCTTCAGGTGTTCACAATACTGTGGGTGGCACGGTGGCACAGTGGTTAGCACTGTTACTTCACAGCGCCAGTGACCTGGGTTCAATTGCCGCCTCAGGTGACTGACTGTGTGGAGTTTGTACATTCTCCACAAACATTTGTGGTTACCCAGTTTGGGAGGAGAACCAAATCAACAGAATATTTTCCAAATGGTAAGCAGCTAGAAATTGTAACTGTAAGAAAGGATCCAGGTATTCCTGATCATCAGTCACTGAAAGGTAATATGCAAATGCAAAAAACTATCGGAAAGTGAATGGAACTTTAATGAAAGTTAATGAATCCTGTGCTGCGCTCCTCTTTCAGTAAAAGTCAATGTTCAATTTAGTTTCAATCACTGAAAGAAGAGCAGTGTACAGGATTATTGTAGTCTTGTTTCAATTGTATAGTACCTTGGTTATGCAGTGCCTGGAGTATGGTGTGCAGTTCTGATCTCCATAACTCACTAAATACTGGTGCGATGTAAGGGCACCAGACGTGTTCCCAGTATGGTGGAGCTGCCCAATGAAATTAAAAATCACACAACATCAGGTTATAGTCCAACAGATTTATTTGAAAGCACGAGCTTTTGGAGTGCTGCTCCTTCATAAGGTGGTTGTTGAGTAGAAGATCATAAGACACAGAATTTAGCACAAAGGTTTACAGTGTGCTGTAACTGAAATTATACATTTAATATGTAATTGAATACATGATTTCAATATATGATTTCACTTACATTTTGGATACTGCTGGTGGAGATGGCTCACCAGAGGAGGAGAGCAGTTGCCAGGATCATGGCACCGTGGTGGGCACTGCGGTTCAGAAGGGAGGGAAAAATACTCATAGGGCCATAGTCACAGGGGAATCTAACATAAAGGGAGCAAATAGGTGGTTCTGTGTCTGAAAAAGAGACTCCCGGATGGTGTGTTGCGTCCCAAGTGCTCGAGTCAGAGATGTCACCGATCGGCTGCAGAGCATTCTGAAACGAGAGAGTGAATAGCCAGTTGTCATGGTGCATATAGTTACCAACGATGTAAGTATAAAATGAGATGAGGTCCTGAAAACAGAATTCAGGAAGTTTGGAGAGCCGTTAAAGAAGAAGACCTCAAAGATAGAGATCTCAGGATTGAGATAGAGCTGAAAAATAACAAGGGTGCAGTTACATTGTTGGGGCTGCATTACAGGCCTGCCCCACAGTGAGCGTACGGCAGAACAGTAAATAGGTAAACAGATATGTAAAGACATAGAGGCAACAGTGTGGTGGTGATGGGAGATTAAATTTTCCCAACATTGACTGGGATGCACTTCATGCCAGATGTCTGGATGGGGCAGAACAAATAAGGAGGTCCAAGAAAGGTTTCCACAGTAGTTTGTCAATAGTCCAACCATAGGAAGGGTCATATTGGACCTGGTAGAAGTTGCAGTGGAGGATTTATTTGGGAATAGTGACCACAATTTGTTAAGTTTTAGAATACTCGTAGACAAAGATAAGAGTGGTCCTGAGGGAAGAGAGCTAAACTGGGCCAAGTCCAATTATATAAAAATTTAACAGGAGCTGGGAAATGTGGATTGGACACAACTATTTGAAGGGAAGTCTGCATTTGATATGTGGGAGACTTTCAAAGGTAGGTTGAAGATAGTGCAGGATAGGCATGTCCCTTTGAAAACATGGGATAGAAAAGGCAAGATTCGTGGATGCCAGGAGAAATCGTGCCACTAGCCAAGAGGAAATGGGAAGCGTGCATAAGGTCCAGGCAGCTACGAAAAAAATGAACTGAGAGGAATCTCAGGCCAGTAGGACCAATCTTGAATGAGGAATCAAGCAGAATAAAAGAGGTCATGAAATAACATTAGCGAGCAGACTTTGGGAGTATCTGAAGGCCTTTTATTCATTTATAAGAAGCAAAAGGGTAACAAGCTAAAAGATTGGTCCACTAAAGGATAAGGAAGGAAGGCCGTCTGTCGAACCTGAGAAAATGCTGAGATTCTGAATGATTACTTTACATCAGTGTTCACTGAGGAGAGGGACATGATGAATGCTTAGGTTAGAGATAGAAGTTTGATTACTCTGGATCATGTTGACATTAATAGTGAGGATGTGTTGGGTAGGCTAAAGGTTATTAAGGTGGACAAATCCAGAGGACTGAATGGGATCTATCCCAGGTTGCTTAGGGAGGTGAGAGAGGAAATAGCTGAAGGCCTGACAGATATCTTTGTAGCATCCTTAAACACAGGTGAAATGCTGGTGGACTGGAGCGCTGCTCATGTTGTCTCCCTGTACAAGAAGTGTAGTAAGGATATTCCAGGTAACTACTGACCAGTGAGCCCGACGTCAATGGTGGGAATGTTGCTGGAGAAGGTATGGAGGGATAAAATCTATTTATATTTGGGAATGAATGGGCTTATCAGTAATAGGCAACATGGTCGTGTGTGTGTGTGTGTGTGTGTGTGTGAAGGCGGGGGGGTGGGGGGATTGGGAGATTGAGCGCTATCAACTTAATACAGTTCTTTGAGCAAGTGACCAAGTTGACAGATGAAGGAAGGTCTGTAGATGTCATATAAATGGACTTTAGTAAGGCATTAGATAAGATTCTCCATGGTAAGTGGAGAAAGTGAAGTCACATGGTGTGCAGGGTGTTCTAGCTAGTGGATAAAGAACTGATTGAGCAACAGGAGACAGAGAGTAGTAGTTGAAGGCAGTTTCTCAAAATGGAGAAAGGTGACCAGTGGTGTTCCACAGGGATCAGTGCTGTATATCACAAACAACAGTGATATACATAAATGATTTGGAAGAGGGCATTGTTGGTCTGATCAGTAAGTTTGCAGATGATGCTAAGACTAGTGGAATAGCAGAAAACAAATGGCTCTGTCAAAGAATACTGGCAAATATAGGTAGGCTGGAGACTTGGGCAGAGAAATAGCAGATGGAGTTCAATCCAGGCAAATTTGTGTTGATGCATTTTGGGAAGTCTTATTCTAGAGTGAACTATACTGTAAACAGAAGAGCTTTGGGAAGAGTTGATGCGCAGTGAGATCTGGGAATTCAGGACCATTGTACCCTCAAGGTGGCAGCACAAGTGGATAGTGTGGTCAAGAAGGCATATGGTATGATTGCGTTCATCAGACGGTGTATTGAGTATAAGAGCTGGCAGGTCATGTTAAAATTGCACAAGACTTTGATTTGGCTGCATTTAGAATATTGTGTGCAGTTCTGTTCCACACATTACCAAAAGCATGTGGATGCTTTGGAGAGGGTGCAGAGAAGGTTTATAAGGATGTTGCCTGGTATGGAAGGTGCTTGCTATGAAGAGATGTTTAGTAGGTTAGGATTGTTTTCATTAGGAAAAGGAGGATTGTGGGTGGACCTGATTGAGGTCTTCAAAATCATGGATGGTATAGACAGGGTGGATAGAGGTAAGCTTTTTCCGAGGGTGAGGGATTCAATAACGAGAGGTCATGTGTTCAAGGTGAGAGGTGGAAAGTAATTTACACAGAGGGTGGTAGGTGCCTGTAATGCGTTTCCAGCAGAGGTAGTAGAAGCAGGCACAGTAGATTCATTTAAGGTTCGTCTGGACAGATGTAAGTATAAATGGGGAGCAGAGGCATATAGATGCTTAGGAATTGGGTGATCGGTTAGACAGTGGATTTGGATTGACTCAAGTTTGGAGGGCCGAAGGGTTTGTTCCCTGGCTGCAAATTTTCTTTGTTCTTTGTAAACTGTTGCTATAAATTCTGTGTCTTACGATCTTATAATCCAAAACCACCCGATGAAGGAGCAGCACTCTGAAAGCTCGTGCTTGCAAATAAACCTTTTGGACCATAGCCTGGTTTTTAACTTTGAACATCCCAGTCCAACACCAGCACCTCCAGACCATGACTGTCCAATGAAGAGAGATGTTGCAAAATTGATCTGCATTCTCTTGAATTTTGAGTTTTGATTTCATTGAAACCTACCAGACACTTAAAGGAAGAGACAGGATAGACGCAGGTAATATGCTTCCAATGGCTGAAGAAGCTAGAACTGGGGAGAAAATTTAAAAACAGGTCAAAGCCAATTAGGTATTTGGAAAAAGAAGAAATTATTTTACTCAGTGAGTTGTGAACCTTTCAAATTCTCTACCACAGAGGGCTGTGGAAGCTCAGACTTTGAGTGTGTTTAAGATATTGATCAATAGACTTCTGATTATCAGTGGCATATTGGGTTTTGGAATGGAGTGAATAAAAGTTATTGAAGTGTTCAATGATTGTATTCAATAGCAGGGCAGGTTTGATGAGCTGAATGGGCTACTATTGTCCCTATGTGAGAAAAGTGTGGTTGTCTCCCAGCAGTCCTTTGACATGGCCCAGTAAATCTTCCATTAGCATCACCATTGGTGATTATTGCTGGCCTTCTCAATGATGCCTAAATCCCATACATGAAAAGAAAACATGCTGGAGTGTTACACAAAGCACAGTGGTGGTTGTGGGTGACATTGTACGTTCTGTCTTTCTGGTTCTGGTTCACTCGTTGTGTTCTTGTACTGAGAACAGGAGGAAAAGTACACTACATTACTTTACAGCTTGTGTCGAATGCAATCATGTGAAGCTTTGAAGAACATGGTGTTTGTTGCTCATCAGATCAAAACATTTGGAATCGGTACAGGTGCCATTTGTCTCCCTCCCTTGTCCAGTTGCAGGCATTATTGCCATTGATCATTCTATGTAATGATAATTACATGAAGCTGACTAGTTAACAAAAGTAAAAGGTAAAGGGGAATTTGATCTAAAACTATTAAGGGACATAAAGCAGATATCAGTGATGAACGTTTGCTTCTTGAACTGGCTGGAAGCTTATTGTACACCCCAGGGGCTATATCACAACAAACAGTTCATTTGAAATGCATTAAATCCTGAACTTATAGGGTGTATTTGCGATGTTTGCTGTGGATCCAAAATGCAGAGATGTTGTGATCAATGAGGAGGTTAGTAATATAATCCAGGTGTGAGAGACTCGTACACTGTGCAGACACTTGGAAGGTGAGTTTAAAGGCTAAGAAATACAACGGTACTTGCATTACATCGATATTAACAATTTTCTCACGAATAAGGCACTGGGATCGAACATTTGGAAATCCCATTTGTTAATCACATGACAGATCAGATACTAAACATGTCTGCACCCTTCAATGGAAACAACAAGGGCCAACTGTAAAGAAATTGGTCTGGATGTTCCTGTATATTCATTGCTAACATTTCAGAAGGAACATTCGGAAAGGAGAAGAGGGTACATAGTTGCAGTTAGATGGTTAATTCAATACACGATAAAGAACACTAGTATGTCCTTATAAATGACTCAGTTAGAATACGGTGAGGTCTGTTTCAAGTTCCTCACACATATTGATATTGAGGTTTTGTGAAGAGTGCAGGGAAGGTCACAAGATTGCTTACTGCATTGCAATAAGTTGGCGATCCAGACAGTCTCAAAAACCTGCAAGGACCATTACGTTAGAAGGGCACAGACAAGATGGTAAATTGTTTGCATCTTCTAAAAGCATGAAGGGTCAAATTTGAATTTGAGAAAAAAATGCTGCTTCAACTTAATTAATTTGAGATACCAGAATCACCTTCTCAAATTATTTAAGAGTAGTACAATGTTCCATATTAGGAAGGTCCAACTTTTCCTAAGAACTTTAGATTTCTGGACTGTACTTCTAACTTATTTTTGAAAGCTTGCTGATTAACGTTCCGGAAGATTAAAGACTGAATATGTTTCTGGCTGGAGTGGAGATCCATTCATACCAGTGGTCGGCACCCTCTCATTTAATCAGGGCATGGGTAGATTCTTGATTAGTTTTGATCTCTTAAGATGGCCAGAGAGGATGTTGCCTGCAGATTACAAACTAAGATGACTACGTTATCTTGATTGGTACAGATTATTTGGCGACCTGTGACCCCACCATTACTTTGATCTCAGCATTGATGCCACTGTTGTTCAGTCAACGGAATTTGTCTGCATAAACTGGCTGACTTTGAGTTTGGACATATCGGACAAGCATCCACAACACTACATGTTTCTCTAACATTGGTGACCTCTTTCAGCCTTAGTGGAATTCTATGATACTCACCTCATTTGTCTTGGCATAATACAGTTGGAACAGGTAGTGAAGAGGTGCTCACAGTTTTCTTTTACATTGCTTTTATGTCATGCTAATCACCAATACCTCTGTACTGTTTCAGTTGGTAAACACAAGTGTACACAACACAGAGTTCACTAAAGTGTTGACTTCACTGCTAATAGTGGCTGAGGAGGAGGAGGCAGCTGCTGATCCTGCTGGCTTTGCCCCAGCTGCTACTGGTGCTGTTGGTGCTGTTTTTTTGCTGCTTATCTTGCTCCTCATCAGAGGTTCACAGTGGGGCATTCACTACCATGTCGGAATAGCTTCTGTAGCCACATGGCACTCCAAAAGGCAGAGCTGATGGACACTGAGATTCAATTGGCAGGAGGTGGCACTCAAAACAGGGTCTACACACATAGAGTTAGCTTTTTCAACATGTGTGATTCCCAATGTGTCAGAAGACTCAGTCTGCCATGTCTCTCAGTCCTTCCAGGTCAATGCTGATATCTGCAGCTTCTAGGAGCAAGTCCTCCTTCCCAGTGGACCAGCTGGACATAACGTTGTCAGTGGAGATCAAGGTGCCTGTGATTGAAGTATCAGCCCCTGGTTCTCAGCCTCTCCCTGCAGTTCTGAGGTCACTTCTTCTGCAAAGAGAGAAATCAAAATTTTGGGTGTGAGAAATGGATTGTGAGGAAAGGAAGACATTCTCACCCTAGCTTGTGAGCACAGCAGTCCAAATGCCTCAGATGTCAGTTATGACCTGGCATGATTCCTGATGAAGGGCATTTTCCTGCTCCTTGGATGCTGCCTGACCTACAGTGCTTTTCCAGGACCAACTCTCGAAACTGATCTCCTGCATCTGCAGTCCTCACTTTCGCCTAGAAACTGGGATGGACCAGCAATATTCATACGATGGCTACAAGAATGGTTCAAAGGCTAGGAATACTGCAGCAAGTAACACACAACTCCTCATGCAGTCCAACACACAAGATAGGAGTGTGATGGAACACTTCCCATTTGTCTGGGTGAGTGTAGCTCCAATGATACTGAAGAAGGATAAAGCAGCCCATTTCTTTGGGACCACATCTACAAACATTGATTCACTCCACCACCTATGCTCAGTAGCAGCAGAGTGCACTATCTAAACGATGCACCACCGAAATTCACCAAAGATCCTGAGATAGCACCTTCCATACCGTAATACTGCCATCTAGAAGGACACGATCCTCATACACATGTAAGTTGCCCTCCAAGCCACTTCCATCCTAAGTTGGAAAAGTATCGCTGTTCCTTGAGTGTCATGAGTTCAAAATGCTTGAATTCCCTCCTTAAAGGCTGTGGACATACCTCCAGTGCATGAACTAATGTCGTTCTAGAAGGAAACTCATCACTAGTTTCTCAAGAAATTTAGGGATGGGCAATAAATCCTGTGATGCTCGCATCCAACAAATCAAGTAAAGAAAAACTAGCATTGGCTGCTGACAGGAAACAGAAAATGATTCCTGAGTACAATCCTCAGAGACATTTCTTGTTTCCAGCACAGCTATGCAGATTTAAAATGAATATTTAGTCACTCAGGAGAATTGCATCATAACAGGATAATATCATCATGGTTAAACCATGGTTTCTGAATTTTTTCTGATCATTATTTTTGATTTATCCCATGATCTATCTTATTCTGATTCTATATGCTGTCTAACAAAATAGAGGATCCAGGGGATGAGAGCCAGCCGCCTCACAGTGCAAAGAAATGACCAATGGCAATTGATACGGTGGCCAATCTACTCTGACAGAATCAGTTATTTCTGTCAAAACCTTTTCTTCAACAATTCTATGATTTGATGGCTCCCCACATTATGGCAACAACTGTGCACTGTCTGTATGGCTTCACCCATCTGCTTTTTCAAAATTGCTGTCTGGACCTCTGAAGTTGCATCTCTGAAAGTTGCCACCCAGGTAAATAGTGCTGTGAGGAAGGCATATGGTGTACTGGGCTTTATTGGCAGAGGAATTGAGTTCCGGAGTCCTGAGGTCATGTTGCAGTTGTATAAGACTCTGGTGAGGCCTCATCTGGAGTATTGTGTGCAGTTTTGGTCGCCATACTATAGGAAGGATGTGGAAGCTTTAGAACGAGTGCAGAGGAGGTTTACCAGGATGTTGCCTGGAATGGTAGGAAAATCTTATGAGGAAAGGCTGAGGCACTTGGGGCTGTTCTCATTGGAGAAGAGAAGGTTTAGGGGAGATCTGATAGAAGTGTATAAGATGATTAGGGGTTTAGATAGGGTAGATACTAAGAACCTTTTACTGCTAATGGAGTCAGGTGTTACTAGGGGACATAGCTTTAAATTAAGGGGTGGTAGGTATAGGACAGATGTTAGGGGTAGATTCTTCACACAGCGGGTTGTGAGTTCATGGAATGCCCTGCCCGTCTCAGTGGTGAACTCTCCTTCTTTATGGTCATTTAAGCGGGCATTGGATAGGCATTTGGAAGTTATTGGGCTAGTATAGGTTAGGTAGGATTCGGTCGGCGCAACATCGAGGGACGAAGGGCCTGTACTGCGCTGTATCCTTCTATGTTCTATGTTCTATGTTCTATGACCTCAGCAGTTCACTAATAAGCTCTGCAAGAGATCTTAAGTCATGCAGAGTTACTGGGTTGGAGGGTCTCCTCATCTCTGCCCTCACTTTGAAAATGGAAGTGCAATCCCACAGGTATTGGAACACTGATATCCCATCAGTAATTAATATCAAAAGCATGTGATTAAAAAGCAAGTTCTGAATTTAAGAGGCTTTCAAGAGATCAGATTTCAAAGCTCTTTGTCTCATATCCAGACCAGGATGGTCGCCATACTATAGGAAGGATGTGGAAGCTTTAGAACGAGTGCAGAGGAGGTTTACCAGGATGTTGCCTGGAATGGTAGGAAAATCTTATGAGGAAAGGCTGAGGCACTTGGGGCTGTTCTCATTGGAGAAGAGAAGGTTTAGGGGAGATCTGATAGAAGTGTATAAGATGATTAGGGGTTTAGATAGGGTAGATACTAAGAACCTTTTACCGCTAATGGAGTCAGGTGTTACTAGGGGACATAGCTTTAAATTAAGGGGTGGTAGGTATAGGACAGATGTTAGGGGTAGATTCTTCACACAGCGGGTTGTGAGTTCATGGAATGCCCTGCCCGTATCAGTGGTGAACTCTCCTTCTTTATGGTCATTTAAGCGGGCATTGGATAGGCATTTGGAAGTTATTGGGCTAGTATAGGTTAGGTAGGATTCGGTCGGCGCAACATCGAGGGCCGAAGGGCCTGTACTGCGCTGTATCCTTCTATGTTCTATGATCTAATAAAGGTGCACCAATTTATATAGCAAGACCAGAAAGTGCTGAGAAAAGATGGACTATATCAAAGACCACGTCCCATTGGGTATTTGAAGCAGGCAGTGTGCTCAAGCAGCACATACATGCAAGCCTCAGTACGCGACGTTCAACATCAGATGTAATTCTGTTGCTGGACAATGTTTATAAATGATTTAAACTGTACTAAGAATTACACTAGAAATGAATTTAAGATAGTCAAGCTTGCGTAGATGTATTTGCACTTAGCAGACAATACATTCATTGACACACAGGATATAACTGTAAGCCCAAGGAATTCATGCATACGTTGCACCTATTTCATCAAAAAATTGGGCCATAATACTGCCAATCCCTGCTGCCGTTTTGCTGTATCTCCATGTCAATGACTGACAAACAATCATCATCTTTTTTTCATGCCATATAAAATGGCACCTCTTTTTCATCAAGTCTCAAGCCTTCGGGAAGGCAATCAAAAAGTTAACCATATTAATTAACATTAAGAATAGATAATACAGCGACTTGAAAGCAGTTTTTTAAGTTTGGTGTGGATGTATGGATATTTTGTTATCTTTGCAATTTGCCAGTGACATCAACTTCCAATTATGTTTTGCAATGTGTGGATAATTTACTGAAGTGTGCACATTAAATTCTTTAGCACAACGATGTGTCCAACCTAAATGTGGCTGACTTTTACACAGCCAGCAGGAAAACTAGCAGATTATTATTTAGCTATGCAGCATAGAGGAAAAGTTATCTATGATTGGAGAAATTGGAGAGGGAAAGGAATGGGTTAATGGGGAAGCATTGTCTATTGTGAGTAAGGACTTATTCAAGGCAGTAGGAGGCAAACCTTATAAGGCATGCAGACAAAATGACACAAAAAGACACTTCCAGATGATGTATGATAAGGAACCTCATGAAAGCTGAAGTCATAAATAAGAGCCCACAGCATTGGAGGTAATTCTGTTATCACTTAATGATGAAATATGAGAATGTTGCCATCATTGTCTTGCTTTCTTGCAACTAATACATTGACCAACTTTGGCATTGCTTTTTTATTGGCTGGGGCCATGTCTTGAACCTCGAATGTGATTTTCTGACAGTTGAGTGATGACATCTGTGAAACACAGGTCTATTACTTGACGGTGGTGACACAGCATGGCAGAGTCTGCATGCACCATTGCATTCCTCATGATAAAATCATCAGTAAAGAGGGAAAGGAATGCAGCCCTGTTGTACTCCTGTGATGGAGAGTAGTAGTAGAAGGGAGTTTCTCAAAAGGAGAACTGTGATCAGAGGTGTTCCACAGGGGTCCGTGTTGGGACCACTGTTGTTTGTGATTTGGAGGAAGGTATAGCTGGTCTGATTAGCAAATTTGCAGATGAGACTAAGATTGGTGAGTAGCAGATAGTGAATAAGACTGTCGGAAAATACAGCAAAATATAGATAGAATGCCAAATTGGACAGAGAAGTGGCAGATGGATTTCAATCCGGGCAAATGTGAGGCGATGCATTTTGGAAGATTCAATTCAAGAGAGAACAATACAGGAAAAGTAAATGTCCTGTGGAAAATTGATGGAGAGAGATCTGGGTGTTCATGTGCATTGTTCCCTGAAGGTAGCAACATAGGTCAACAGAGTGGTCAGGAATAAAGTCTGCTTTCCTTCATCGGGTTGTTGAGTACAAGAGTTAGCAGGCCATTTTCCAGATGCCTAGGGCTTTGGTTTGGCCACATTTGGAATATTGCGTATATTTCTGGTCACCACATTACCAAAAGGAAGTGGATGCTTTGGAGAGGGTGCCGAGGAGGTTCACCAGGATGTTGCCTGGCCTGGAGGGCACTATTCACAATGAGTGGTTGAGTATATGAGGATTATTTTCATTAGAAAGATGAAGAATGAGAGGGGACCTGATTGATGCCAACTAAATCATGAGAGGCATAGACAGAGAGAATAGCAAGAAGCTTTTTCCCAGAGTGCGAGATTCATTTACTTGGGGTCATGAGTTCAAAGTGAGCGGGGAAAGGGTTAGGAGAGATATGCGTGAAAAGTTCTTTACACAGAACATGGTGGGTGCCTGGAACGCATTGCCTGCACCAGTGGTATAGGCAGGCACAACAGTGTCATTTAAGATGTATCTTGACAAATACATGAATGGGCAGACAGCAGAGGGATACAGACCCTTAGAAAATAGGCAACAGTTTTAGATAGAAGATCTGGATTGGCCCAGGCTTGGTGGGGCCTGTAATTTTCTTTGTTCTTTGTGCTCTTAGATAACCTTCCTCACTGTGCACTGTACCACCAATTTTGGAGTTGTCCACAAACATACTAACCATGCCTCTCATACTCTCATCCAAAATATTACTATAAACAATGAACAACCGTGGACTCAGCACTGATCCTTACAGCACACTGCTAGGCACAGGGCTCCAGTCTGAACAATAACTCTCTACCACCACCCTCTGTCAGCTACTGTCAAGTCAATGTTTTGTACAATTGACTAGCTTTCCCTGAATCCCTTTTGATCTAACCTTACTTAGCAGTCAACCATGCGGAATCTTGTTGGACGCCTTGCTGAATTCCTTGTAGACAATATTACCGTTGTCTTCTCAATCTTCTTGACCAGCTCTTCAAATTTAACTGTAGCCCCAAACTATAAGATCACTTTAATCTCTGATATCAGACAGCAATGGGCCTGATGTAGCAACCACTTCTCTCCCTTCCGATAGGCACTTCCTATCTTCCTGCCAGTGGGACAGAGATTCTTGACCTACCTGATCACAACTTAAAGTTCTGCTCCCAAAAGCTTCTGCCCACCTCAAATTCTTCTGAAATCTGCCAAAACTCTTGCAGATAGTTTTTGTCTTGGTTTCTTTCATCTAAAACTGAAATTAAATAAGCAAAAGATTGCAATTTTTTGTTTTGCATTTAAATTGCAAATTTCACAAGTTGCTGCTAATACCAAAATATTCCCTCTGATGTCAGTGCTGCAGGGCTGCTGGAAATCAGAATGACATAACAAAGGAAAATAAATGCTCTTGAAAAAAAATTGGTGATAATGTGACAAGATTGATGGCTAATGTATCAATTACAGCTTAGAAATTACAATTGAAGATTACTGCATAGTCAAAGAAAATGTGAAGACGTTTGAAATGTCATCACAAACTGGTCAGTTGTTTCTAATGGCTACAGAATCTGAAGAAACAAACTATACTCAGTGGAAAATTCAATGTCAACTAAGTTTTCAGAAATGACTCGGCATGAACGAGTTGGACCGAAGGGTCTGTTTCCTTACTGTACATCTCTATAACTATGACATGCCCCTCTTTCAAACTCCAAAGTCCTCCTCACTAAGCTCTGGGGTTCGTGTCAAAGTTAGAAGAGCTGTCTCTCAGATTAATCAAGCAACAGCTTGTCATCTTCATTCAAATGGAATCATACCTTACAAACACTATCCCAATCATCATGATCAATATCCCTTGGATACCACCCAGAGACTATGGCACAGTCGTGTGAGTAAGTGGGAATTGTTTTGGCACTACTCAACATTGACTCCTGACACTTTGAAATCATAAAGTCATAGAGTCACAAAGATGTACAGCACAGAAACAGACCTTCAGTCCAACTTGTCCATGTCGATCAGATATCCTAAATTAATCTAGTCCCATTTGGTAGCACTTTGCCCATATCTCTCCAAACTCTTCCTTTTCATATACCTATTCAGATGCCCTTTAAATGTGTAACTGTACAAGCCCCTACCACTTCATCTGGCAGATCATTCCATACATGCACCACCCTCTGTGTGAAAAAGATGCCTCTTAAGTCTCTTTTAAATCTTACCCCTCCCACCCTAAACCTATGCCCTCTAGTTTAGGACTACCTCACCCTAGGGAACAGACCACTTACCCTATCCATGCTCCTCATGATTTTATAAACCTCAATAAAGTCATCCCTCATTCTCCAATGCTCCAGGAAAAACCACCCCAACCTATTCAGCCTCTCCCTATAGCTTAGACCCTCTACTCTTACAACATCCTGGTAAGTCATTTCTGAATCCTTTCATGTTTCACCACATCCTTCCCTGACAAATGGGAAGAGCTCATGGCCATCTTAGTAGAGGACATGCGCAAATGGGGAGACCAAGCTCTGATTAGAGCAAAGCCAGCAAACCAATACACTGCGTGAAGGGAATGGGAGTGCAAGACATGGTACAAACTGAAGAGCCAATGGCAGGCATCTCATATTACAAAGGGGACAAGATCTCCAGCATTTGAATCAAGTCTACTAACCAGATCAAATCATCACGAATAATTAGTAACCTGCGACTGAGATGCAGCATGTACCCGACCTGATCAATCCTGACCTGGGACAGGACAAACAGAATAACTCTTATAGAATCAGGTCAAACATAGGCAAAGAAAATTCCTGCTGGTGACCACTACACAACATTGCCTTACCTTGCCCTACTCAGGTGATGAATCAATACTCTTCCATGTTGAACATTGCTGGAGGTTGCATTGATGCTGAATGGTTACACAAAGTAATAGAGTCATAGAGTCAGACAGAATGGAAACAGACCCTGTGGTCAGACTTACACATGCCGACAAAGTTGCCCAAACTAAACTAAGCCCACGTGCTTGCATTATCTTGAAGGGGAACTTCAATGCCCATCACCACTCATGATCTTGTGTTACCACTACTGTTTGAGCTGGCTGAGTCCTAAATGGCTTAGATACGACATTGGGATTACAGCAGGTGGTGAAGAGACAAAGAAGAATAAACTTATTTGACGTTATCCTCATCAGTTGTTGAAAAGTGTGGTCTCACTTTCTCCTAGTTTATCCTCACCAGTCAAATTGCTGCTGATCCATCTGTCCATGGCAGTCTCAGTACGTGTGACCATCGGACAGTAGTGTAGAGAAATTCCATCTTTACCCTGAGGATTCTTCCACCGTGTTGTGTGACATGAACATCGTTCTGAATATTTTGAACAAATCTAGCAACTGAACAGAATTGGCTGAAAAACAATCTGTAACATGAAAATAAAACAAATAACGAAAGATGCTGGAAACCTGAAATAAAGGCAGAGATTGCTGGAGAAACACAGCAGGTCTGGCAGCATCCATGGAAAGAAAGCAGAATTAATGTTCTGTATCCAATGAGAAAAAGTCAGTTAGACAGATAAAGGGAGGGATTCTGGTTAGCCAGAGAAAATGTAAAGATGATAATGGTGTCCACGTGTAAGTGAAAATAGATGGGCTGCTGAAAGAAACCTGACAGGGCCTGTGTTGTGAGGATGGGAAAGGGCATAGAGGAAGGTGTTCAGGTTTTTAAAATTGTTGAACTCAATACTGAGTCCTGAAGGCTGCAGGTTCCCAAGCAGAAAATGAAATGCATTCCTTCCAGACTGAAGTATTTGCAACAACTGTCAGCCAGATGTGCTGAGGGAATGATCCATCTCAGACTCCTTCAGAGTTCCCCAGCAGCAGGAATGCAAGTCTTCAACCAATTTGATTCACTCCATGTGATACCAATAAATACACAAAGACACGGGATACGACAGAGGCTATTGGACCCTGACGATATTCTGACAATTGTACTGAAGACTTGTACTCCAGAATTTTCCGCACTCTTAACCAAGCTACAACACTGACATTTTCTCTACAATGTGAACAATTACTCAAGTTATTGCACGTTCCAACCAGAAAAATAAGCTGCCAGTATCATCCATTTCATGCTCCCAACTTCCATTCCCTTGTCTTCACTCTTCTAGTTTTAACTTCTGTTTCTACTTTTAATCATCAAAGTAAAAATATCAGTTTAACTGGAATATCATAGCATAGACTTGTATAACCAATTGATTGTGAAGCAGGCAGGAGAATTTAGAGGGCACTTCACAGTTTTCTGTTCATGATATGTGGGATCAGAATAACATTCTCCATCACATACAATTGGGAAAGTTATGGAAATGGAATGACCCAAAACCTACAACAGATACCTTAAAATGCAGGCCAAACCTCAGCACAATCACAGAGCTGAGTTGTGCAGATGTGGGTTGAATTCAGGCATAAAGTCAAAGACAATGATTCAGTGAGAGGGATTCCAACATTGTCTAACTGCTACCGGAGGACAATGGTGCTAGGAAATACCATTCCCTGCCATTGACTGTTGTAGTCATGAAATTGAGCACTGTGGGATATAGGTAAAGTAGTGTTACTTCTGCAATCATAACTACTTATGCAAGGTAAATGAACTCACACCAGTGTATAATTGTTTCAGCCAAGAGCTGAGTCAACAAGAATGAAAACTATGCAAAGGAAATACATAATTGTTTTTGTATTAGCTAAAATGTGCATACAAGAATGAAATGTGTCTGCAACAATGGTAGATGTTACAGACAAGTAGATAAGGTGCTGTGAGGGGAGGGGGTTAGGCTAGATATGCCTGTATAAACATTAGTTATAAGCATCTATTTCCCGCTTCGGCAAAAATAAGGACAAACCACAATCAAGAAGTCATGAGGTCATAAGGTCATAACAAGTATGGATAGTGAAGAAGGATATACCTAACAATGGACCACAGCAGGATGTGGTCAAATGGCCTTGTGAGGCCAGGAATAAGCATTTTGTCACAGACAAGGTCAGATAAGGCAAGAGATAAACAAAAATAATGGGCATTGGTCTTAGAGAAGTGGGAGATGTAAACAGGGGAGGAGCAGTGGGAGGAGAGAATAGGAACAAATTACATAAATATTGTGTACTGGTTGAATTCAGTGTGTGTGTGACTGCCTTTGTACACAGCTGAAAAATGTGTTGCTGGAAAAGCGCAGAAGGTCAGGCAGCTTCCAAGGAGCAGGAGAATCGTCGTTTCAGGCACAAGTCCTTCTTCAGGAATGAACTTTGTACACAGTAGACACCACACTCCTCTTGCAAGACCGAAATAAATGACACTACTGATTCAGATCTTGTCTCGGACTGAAATTATTGAAGTGAGTGAGCTTCATTTCTCACAAGCACTGAATAAAGTATTAGGTGAATCTGGCCATTGTTACTGTAATGAATTCCCTTTGAGGAAGGAAATGATTTTACAACCAAGTGCTGCTTCCATGTCATTGATAGCCACTTTAAAGAATCATACCTGTGTTAGAACTCTTGCTGATTTGCATTTTTTAAATTTTTATTTGTGTTCTTTTATTGATTTTGAATTGTGAGCTGGAAATTACTTGTGGATTTTGGGACAACCTGTGAGAATAGGAAAAGAACAGAACAATCAAAATTTTTGAGGCCAAGCCTGAAGGATAATTGTAGGCGAAGCCTTTATTAAAAAGTAAGAGCATTTTGTTTAAACAGATAGCTGAAGATAGTTGTTAATGAGGTCATACCTGGGAATTGTTTCCATCAAGTCGGGAAGACACCCCGAGTTCAAACAGATGGCATTTGTTGAATGCTAATTGAGGCCATGGGAAGATTTGATCAATCTATCAGGACAGGAACAGAATTCATGCTTATTTTGAACATTGTGTCCGAGAGCTGGTTCTGGGGTGCTGCTAAGACTGCATGAAGGTTTGAAAACTCCCTACCTAATCTGCTACACCCAAAGAGTAGAAAGCTGAGTCCAAAGTATTGCTGCCTTTGCCTCTTTAAACTGAGATGGTGACCCTGATCAACATTTCAAAATGAAGCTGAAGAGTCTAAATTTTTGTCTGTGAAATCACACATTGTGAAACGTATTTAAGTAATCTGACCAGTTTTGTTATTGTCTTTTATTTATCCATAACTGACTTTGTTGTCTGCCTTTTATGTGAATTAGGGCTGAAACAAATATCTGGGTTTTAAAGCACAGATATTAGCTAGCTTATTGTTGTTTGATGTTCTATCTGCTATAGTTATTGCATTTATTTACTGCTTAGATCAAAAGGGATCCAGGGAAAGCTAGCCAAATGTACAAAACATTGGCTTGACAGTAGCTGACAGAGGGTGGTGGTAGAGAGTTATTGTTCAGACTGGAGCCCTGTGCCTAGCAGTGTGCCATAAGGATCAGTGCTGAGTCCACTGTTGTTCATCGTTTATAGAAATATTTTGGATGAGAGTATGGGAGGCATGGTTAGTATGTTTGTGGACAACTCCAAAATTGGTGGTACAGTGCACAGTGAGGAAGGTTATCTAAGAGCACAAAGAACAAAGAAAATTACAGGCCCCTCCAAGCCTGGGGTGAAAATGTGTTGCTGGAAAAGCGCAGCATGTCAGGCAGCATCCAAGTAGCAGGAAATTCGACGTTTCGGGCATAAGCCCTTCTTCAGGAATCAAGCCTGGCGCAATCCAGATCTTCTATCTAAAATTGTTGCCTATTTTCTAAGGGTCTGTATCCCTCTGCTGTCTGCCCATTCATGTATCTGTCTAGATACATCTTAAATGACACTGTTGTGCCTGCCTATACCACTGGTGCAGGCAATGCGTTCCAGGCATCCACCATGTTCTGTGTAAAGAACTTTTCACGCATATCTCTCCTAACCCTTTCCCCGCTCACTTTGAACTCATGACCCCAAGTAAATGAATCTCGCACTCTGGGAAAAAGCTTCTTGCTATTCTCTCTGTCTATGCCTCTCATGATTTAGTTGGCATCAATCAGGTCCCCTCTCATTCTCCATCTTTTTAATGAAAATAATCCTCATCTACTCAACCTCTCTTTGGAGCTTGTGCCCTCCAGGCCAGGTAACATCCTGGTGAACCTCCTCTGCACCCTCTCTAAAGTCTTATGCATCTGTAAAATGACCTGCTAACTCATGTACTCAATATCCCGATGAAGCAAGTTTAAAATCACACAACACTAGGTTATAGTCCAACAGGTTTAATTAGAAGCACACTAGCTTTTGGAGTGACGCTCCTTCATCAGGTGATATCACCTGAAGAAGGAATGTCGCTCCGAAACTAGTGCACTTCCAATTAAACCTGTTGGACTATAACCTGGTGTTGTGTGATTTTTAACTTTGTACACCCCAGTCCAACACCAGTATCTCCGATGAAGGAAAACAGACTGTATTCCTGACCACTCTGTTGACCTGCATTTTCACCTTCAGGGAACAATGGACCTGAACACTCCAGATCTCTCTCCATCAATTTTTCACAGGACTTTTCCTTTTACTGTATAGTTCACTCTTGAATTGAATCTTCCAAAATGCATCATCTCACATTTGCCCGGATTGAACTCCATCCACCATTTCTCTGCCCAATTTGCCATTCTCTATATTTTCTGCGGTAATTTCTGACAGTCCCATTCACTATCTGCTACTCCACCAATCTTAGTCTCATCTGCAAATTTGCTAATCAGACCAGCTATACCTTCCTCCAAATCATTTCTGTATATCACAAACAACAATGGTCCCAGCACGGCCCCCTGTGGAACACCTCTGATCACAGTCCTCCATTTTGAGGAACTCCCTTCACTTTCTTCATTAGCCAACCATGGGGAACCTTATCGAATGCCTTACTCAAGTCCATGTATATGACATCTACAGACCTTCCCTCCTCAATCGGCTTTGTCACTTCATCAAAAGATTTTATTGATTTGATAAGACATGACATTCCTTCCACAAAACCATGTTGCCTATCACAGATCAGCCCATTTTCTTCCAAATCCTATCCATCAGTATCTATTTTCTTCAGCAGCTTCCCTACCACTGATGTCAGGCTTACCGGTCAATAATGACCTGGATTAACCCTGCTACCCTTATTTAAACAAAGGGACATTAGCCATTCTCCAATCCCCTCATGTTCAAGGATACTGCAAATATATCTGTTACGGTCTCAGGTACTTCTTCTCTCACTTCCCACACTAACGTGGAATAGATCCCATCCAGATCTGGGGATTTTTCCACCTTAATGCCTTTTAGAATACCCAACACTTCCTTGTTCCTTGTGCCGACTTGACAGAGAGTAAAATGGCATCTTGATTAACTGGGCCAAAGGGCTGAAGAATGGCAGATGGAGAATAATTCAGATGATACAAATTGCTACATTTTTGTAAGACAAACCAGGGCAGGTTTTTGAAAATATCTGTAGCTTGGTTGTGGTCTCGCATAGATTCATTCACCTTACATGGTGATGAAACGTCTGCAGAAAACCACTCAGCAAACAAATCTGTTACCTCGGTTAATGATAGGACCCTGGGGAGTGTTGTTGAACAGAGACACCAAGGTGCATAGTTCCTTCAAAGTGGCCTCATGGGTAGACAAAGTGGTGAAGAATGGGTTTGGCATGCTTTCCTTCATTGGTAAGAACATTTAATACAGGGGTTGGGCATCATGTTTCAGCTGGAAGGCCACATTTGGAGTATTACATACAATTCTGGTTGCCTTGCTATAAGAGGAATGCTATTAAACTGCCAAAAGGTCACCAGTAGAGTTGTTGATCTGTTTGTTTTGTACATGATGGAATTAAGAATTAGAATTAAAGTTTCAAAAATCATTAGAAATAATGACAAGGAAGACAAAGATGATTAAATGAGCAAATTTGAAAATAAACAAGAAAAGCAGGCCAGAGAAAATGTAAAGAATCGTGTATGTCCAATAAGGTATGCTGAAGAGATAACGAAAAACAGTTCAGTGGAAATTTGAGACAGAACCAAAGATATTTACAATATTTGATAAAGATAACTCCAATTTATATACTAGAATCATTAGAGTGTGAGTGGAGCAATTGACTCTAGGATCCTGTATAGTAACCAGACAGGTTGAAGCTGATCAGTCCAAAAATGTGCAGGTTAGGTGAACTGGCCATGCTAACTTGCCCGGAGTGTCAGGTGAAGGGGTAAATGTAGGAGAATGGGTCTGAGTGGGTTGCACTTTGGCGGGTCGGTGTGGACTTGTTGTGCTGAAGGGCCTGCTTCCACACTGTAAGTAATCTAATCTAATCTAATCTAATCTTGTGAGCTGCAATAAAGTGTCTGGTGGTTTTCCTGTTAATGCCAAAGTTGGTCAATGTATTAATTGTAAGAAAGCAAGATAATGATGGCAACACTCTCATATCCCATCACTAAATGGCAACAGAATTACCTTCAATCATTTCAGATTTTGTGAGGTACGTTATCATACATCTTCTGGAAGTGTCTGTTTGTGTCATTTTGTCTGCATACCTTATAAGGTTTGTCTCCTACTCCCTTGAATAATTCCTTACTCAACAACAGACAGTGCTTTGCCATTAACCCATTTTTTTCCTTCTCCAATTTCTCCAATCATAGATAACTTTTCTTCGATGCTGCATAGCTAAATAATAATCTGCAGTTTCCTGACTGGCTGTGTAAAAGTCAGCCACATTTAGGTTGGACACGTAGTTGTGCTAAAGAATTTGACATGTACACTTAATTAAATTATCCACACATTGCAAAACACAATTAGAAGGGCACGTTACTGGCAAGTTGCAAAGATAACAAAATATCCATACGCCCACACCAAATTTTAAAAACTTTGTTCAAGTAGCTGTATTATCTATTCTTAATATTAATTAATATGTTTAACTTTATGATCACCTTCCCCAAGGCTTGAAGCTCGATGAAAAAGAGGTGCCATTTTATATGGCATGAAAAGAAGATGATGATTGTTTTTCCATCATTGACATGGAGATAAAGCAAAACGGCAGCAGAGATTGGCAGTATCCATGGCCCAGTTTTTCCATGAAACTAGTGCAACGTATGCATGAGTTCCTCGTGTTTGCAGTTATATCCTGTGTGTCAATGAATGTATTGTTTACCAAGTGCAAATACATCAATGGAAGCTTGACTATCTTAATTTTTTTTCTAGTGTAATTCTTAGCATAGTCTATATCATTTCATAAACGTTGTCCAGCAACAGAATTACATCTGATGTCAAATGTAGTGTTCTGAGGCTTACATGTATGTGCTGCTTGAGCACACTGCCTACTTCGAATACCCAATGGGACGTGGTCTTTGATATAGTCCATCTTTTCTCAGCGCTTTCTGGTCTTGCTATATAAATTGGTGCACCTTTATTACTTCCATTCTGGCCTGGGTATGAGACAAAGAGCTTTGAAATCTGATCTTTTGAAAGCCACTTAAATTCAGAGCTTGCTTTTTAATCACATGCTTTTGATATTAATTACTAATGGGATATCAGTGTTCCAATACCTGTGGGATTGCACTGTCATTTTCAAATTGAGGGGAGAGAAGCGGAGAACCTCCAACCCAGTAACTCTGCATGACTTAAGATCTCTTGCAGAGCTTATTAATGAACTGCTAAGGTCCAGACAGCAATTTTGAAAAAGCAGATAGGTGAACCCATACAATCAGTGTACAGTTGTTGCCATATTGCAGGGACCCATCAAATCATGGTATTGTTGAAGAAAAGGTTTTGGCTGAAATAACTGATTCTGTCAGAGTAGATCAGCCACCTTATCAATTGCCATTGGTCATTTCTTTGCACTGTGAGGCGGCTGGCTCTCTCATCCCCTGGATCCTCTATTTTGTTAGACAGTGCCAGGCACGGCATATAAAATCAGAATAAGATAGATCATGGGATAAATCAAAAATAATGATCAGAAATAAATTCAGAAACCATGGTTGACCAAGATGATATTATCCTGTTATGATGTAATTCTCCTGAGTGACTAAATGCTAATTTTAAACCAGCAAAGGTGTACCGGAAACAAGAACTGGCTCTGAGGATTGTACTCAGAAATCATTTTCTGTTTCCTGTCAGCAGCCAATGCTAGTTTTTCTTTACTTGATTTGTTTGATGTGAGCATCTCAGGATTTATCGCCCATCCCTACATTTCTTGAGAAGCTGGTGATGAGCTACCTTCTTGAACTGCGGCAGTTCATGCACTGGAGATATGTCCACAGCCTTTAGGGAGGGAATTCAAGCATTTTGAACTCATGACACTCAAGGAACAGCGATACATTTCCAACTTAGGATGGAAGTGGCTTGGAGGGGAATTTACTGGTGGTTCCCATGTTAATGAGGACCGTGTCCTTCTTGATGGCAGCAGTATGGTGTGGATGGTGCTATCTAAGGATCTTTGCTGAATTGCGGTAGTGCATCTTCTAGATAGTGCACTCTGCTGCTACTAAGCATAGGTGGTGGAGTGAATCAACGTTTGTAGATGTGGTCCCAATGAAATGGGCTGCTTTATCCTACTTGAGTATTATTGGAGCTGCACTCACCCAGACAAACAGGGAGTGTTCCATTTCTCTCCTATCTTGTGTGTTGGACAATATCAGGAGGTGTGTGTTACTTGCTGCAGTATTCCTAGCCTTTGACCCACTCTTGTTGCCTTTGTATGAATATTGCTGGTCCAGTCCAGTTTCTGGGCGAAAGTGAGGACTGCAGATGCTGGAGATTAGAGTCAAGAGTGTGGTGCTGACAAAGCACAGTAGGTCGTTTTGGGTGGTACGGTGGCACAGTAGTTAGCACTGCTACCTCACAGCGCCAGAGACCCGGGTTCATTTCCCGCCTCAGGCGACTGACTGTGTGGAGTTTGCACGTTCTCCCCGTGTCTGCGTGGGTTTCCTCCACATGCTTCGGTTTCCTCCCACAGTCCAAAGATGTGCGGGTCAGATGAATTGGCCATGCTAAATTGCCCGTAGTGTTAGGTAAGGGGTAAATGTAGAGGTATGGGTGGGTTGCGCTTCGGCGGGTCGGTGTGGACTTGTTGGGCCAAAGGGCCTGTTTCCACACTGTAAGTAATATAATCCGAGGATCAGAAAATCAATATTTCAGGCAAAAGTCCTTCATCAGGAATCATGCCAGGTCATAGCTAACATCTGAGGCATTTGGATTGCTATGCTCACAAACTGGGGTGAGAATGTCTTTTTTGCCTCACAATCCATTTCTCACACCCCAAATTTTGATTTCTCTCTTTGCAGAAGAAATTAGCTCAGACCTGCAGGGAGAGGCTCAGAACCAGGGTCTGATACTTTAATCACAGGCACCTTGACCTCAACTGACAACGTATGTCCAGCTGGTCCACTGGGAAGGAGGACTTGCTGCTGGAAGCTGCAGCATTGACCTGGAAGGACTGAGAGACGTGACAGACTGAGCCTTCTGACACATTGGGAATTACACATGTTGAGAAAGCTAACCCTCTGTGAGTAGACCCTGTATTGAGTCTCACCACCTGCCAGCTGGATCTCAGTGCCTTTTGGAGTGGCATTTGGCTGTACCCACATGGTGGTGAATGCCCCACTGTGAACCTCTGATGAGGAGCAAGATAAGCAGCAAAAACAGTACCAACAGCACCAGCAGCAGCTGGGACAAAGCTCGCAGGATCAGCAGCTGCCTCCTCCTCAGTCATTACTAGAAGTGAAGTCAACTCTGAAGTGAACTCAGTGTTGTGTACACTTGTGTTTACCAACTGAAACAGTACAGAGGTATTGGTGATGAGCAATGACATAGAAGCACTGTAAAAGAAAACTGTGAGCACTTCTTCACGACCTGTTCCAACTGTATTATGCCAAGAGAAATGAGGTGAGTATCATAGAATTCCACTAAGGCTGAAAGAGGTCACCAATGTTAGAGAAACATGTCGTGCTGTGGATGCTTGTCCGATATGTCCAAACTCAAAGTCAGCCAGTTTATGCAGACAAATTCCATTGACTGAACAACAATGGCATCAATGCTGAGATCAAAGTAATGGTGTGGTCAAAAGTCACCAAATAATCCGTACCAATCAAGATAACATAGTCATCTTAGTTTGTAATCTGCAGGCAACATCCTCTCTGGCCATCTTAAGAGATCACAACTAGTCAAGAATCTACCCATGCCCTGATTAAATGAGAGGGTGCCAACCACTGGTATGAATGGATCTCTACTCCAGCAAGAAACATATTCAGTCTTTAATCTTGCCAGAACATTAATGAGAACATTTAGTCCAGAAGTCTACAGTTCTTAGGAAAAGCGGGACCCTCTTAATATCTAGCACAATACTACTCTTAAATAATTTGAGAAGGTGATTCGGGTATCTCAAATTAATTAAGTTGAAGCAGCAACTCCAACTTGTCCCTTCATGCATTTAGAAAACTCAATAAATTCACCATCTTCTAACGTAATGATCCTTGCAGGTTTTTGAGACTGTCTGGATCGCGAACATATTGCAACGCAGTAAGTAATCTTGTGACCTTCCCTGCACTCTTCGCAAAACCTCAGTATCAGTATGTGTGAGGAAACTGAAACAGACCTCACCATATTCTAACTGAGTCATTTATAAGGACATACTTGTGCTCTTTATCGTATATTGAATTAACCATCTAACTGCAACTATATACCCTCTTCTCTTTAATTGGTTTCTGAATATTGCTCCTGAAATGTTAGCAATGAATATACAGGAACATCCAGACCAATTTCTTTACAGTTGGCCCTCGTTGTTTCCAATGAAGGGTGCAGACATGTATAGTGTCTGATCTGCCATGTGATTAACAAATGGGATTTCCAAATGTTCTATCCCAGTGCCTTCTTTGTGAGAAGATTGTGAACATCAATGTAATGCAAGTACCGTTATATTCCTCAGCCTTTACAGTATCTGCACAGTGTACAAGTCTCTCACACCTGGATTATATTACTAACCTTCTCATTGCTCATAACATCTCTGCATTTTAGTTCCTCAGCAAACATTGCAAATATACCCTGTAAGTTCAGGATTTAATGCATTTCAAATGAACTGTTTGTTGTGATATAGCCCCTGGGGAGTACAATAAACTTCCAGCCAGTTCAAGAAGCAAACGTTCACAACTGATCTCTGCTTTATGTCCCTTAACAGTTTTATGTCAAATTCCCCTTTATCTTTTACTTTTGTTAACTAGTCAGCTTTATGTAATGATCATTACATAGAATGATCACAGGCAATAATGCTTGCAACTGGACAAGGGAGGGAGACAAATAGCAGCTGAAACAATTCCAAATGTTTTGATATGATGAGCAACAAACACCATGTTCTTCAAAGCTTCACATGATTGCATTCATTAATAGTTGTAAAGTAATGTAGTGTACTATTCCTCCTGTCCTCAGTACAGGAACACAATGAGTGAACCAGAACCAGAAAGGCAGGACGTACAATATCACCCACAATCACCATTGTGCTTTGTGTAACACTCCAGCATATTTTCTTTCCGTGCATGGGATTTAGGCATCATTGAGAAGGCCAGCAATAATCACCAATGGTGATGCTAATGGAAGATTTACTGGGCCATTTCAAAGGACTGCTGGGAGACAACCACACTGTTCTCACATAGGAACAATAGTAGCCCATTCAGCTCATCAAACCTGCCCTGCTATTGAATACAATCATTGAACACTTCGATAACTTTTATTCACTCCATTCCTAAACCTAATATGCCACTGATAATCAGAAGTCTATTGATCCATATCTTAAACACACTCAAAGTCTGAGCTTCCACAGCCCTCTGTGGTAGAGAATTTGAAAGGCTCACAACTCACTGAGTAAAATAATTTCTTCTTTTTCCAAATACCTAATTGGCTTTGACGGGTTTTTAAATTTTCTCCCCAGTTCTAGCTTCTTCAGCCATTGGAAGCATATTACCTGCTTCCACCCTGTCTCTTCCTTTAAGTGTCTGGTGGGTTTCAATGAAATCAAAACTCAAAATTCAAGAGAATGCAGACCAATTTTGCAACATTTCCTTTCATTGGACAGTCATGATCTGGAGGTGCTGGTGTTGGACTGGGACGTACAAAGTTAAAAACCAGGTTATGGACCAAAAGGTTTATTTGCAAGCACTAGCTTTCAGAGCTCTGCTCCTTCATCGGGTGGTTTTGAATTATAAGATTGTAGGACACAGAATGTATAGCAAAGGTTTACAAGGAACAAAGAAAATTTGTCACTAGGGAACAGATCACTTGGCCCTCCAAGCCTGAGTCAATCCAAATCCACTGTCTAACCTATCACCCAATTCGTAAGCATCTATATTACTCTGCTCCCCACTTACTCTTACATCTGTCCAGACGCACCTTAAATGAATCTACCATGCCCGCCTCTACTACTTCTGCTGGCAAAGCATTCCAGGCACCTCCCACCCTCTGTGTAAAGTACTTTCCACCTCTCACCTTGAACACATGACCTCTCGTTATTGAATCCCTCATCCTCGGAAAAAGCTTATCTCGATCCACCTTGTCTATACCCTCCATGATTTTGATGACCTCAATCAAGTCCACCCTCAATCTTCGTTTTACTAATGAAAACAATCCTAACTTCCTAAACCTCTCTTCATAACAAGCACCTTCCATACCAGGCAACATCCTTGTAAACCTTCTCTCCAAGTCCTCCACATTCTTTTGGTAATGTGGCGACCAGAACTGTACACAGTATTCTAAATGCAGCCAAATCAAAGACTTGTACACTTTTAACATGACCTGCCAGCTCTTATACTCAATACACCATATGATGAAGACAACCATACCATATGCTCTCTTGACCACTCTATACACCTGTGCAGACACCTTCAGGATGGACCTGAACTCCCACATCTCACTGCTCATCAACTCTTTCCAAAGCTCTTCTGTTTACAGTATAATTCACTCGAGAATAAGATTTCCCAAAGTGCATCAGCTCAAATTTGTCTGGATTGAACTCCATCTGCCATTTCTCTGCCCAAGTCTCCAGTCTATCTATATTCACCTGTATTCTTTGACAGAGCCCTATGCTTTCTGCTGGTCCACCAGTCTTTGTGTCATCTGCAAACTTACATCATCAGACTACCAGTGCCCTCTTCCAGATCATTTATGTATATCACAAACAACAGTGGCCCCAGCACTGAGCCCTGGGGAACACCACTAGTCATCTTTCTCCATTTCAAGAAACTCCATTCAACTACTACTCTCTGTCTCCTGTTGCTCAACCAGTTCTTTATCCACCTAGCTTCTTATAAATGAATAAAAGGCCTTCAGATTCTCCTGAAGTCTGCTCGCTAATGTTATTTCATGACTCCTTTTATCCCGCTTGATTCCTCATTCAAGATTGGTCCTACTCTCCTGATATTCCTTTAAGTCCCGTTCTGTTCTTAGCTGCCTGGACCTTATGTCTGCTTCCCGTTTTCCTCTTGGCTAGTTGCACGATTTCTCCTGTCATCCAAGAATCTTTCCTATCCCATGTTTTCAATGGGAAATGCCTAACCTACATTATCTTCAACCTATCTTTGAAATCCTCCCACATATCAAATCTGGACTTCCTTCAATTAGTTATTTCCAATCCACGTCTCCCAACTCCTGTTTAATTTTTATATAATTGGACTTGGACCAGTTTCACACTCTTCCCTTAGGGCTGTTAGGTAGAAGTAGCACTCAGGCAAATGTGAGATGGAAGTAACACTAAATGTTAGATAGAAGCAGTAACACCAGAATGTTAGGTAGAAGTAGCACTCAGGCAAATGTGAGATGGAAGTAACACTAAATGTTAGATAGAAGCAGTAACACTAGAATGTTAGGTAGAAGTAGCACTCAGACAAATGTGAGATAGAAGTAACACTAAAATGTTAGATAGAAGTAGCTCTCAGGCTGATGTGGCCAAGGAGCCCCAGAGGGGAAAAAACAGACACGAGGTCTGAGGAAGATAATTGAACTAGTGGAAAAGTACTGAAAGAGCAGTAAAACTTGAAAAAACAGAACAAAGGGGCCATCTGGTACATAGCAAGTTGAGCTAACTGATAGCCGAATAAGGCATGTTAGAACACTGATAAGAGACTGGGGCCAATGGCAAACTATAGAACCGACCATGACCAAATAAGGGAACGGTGCAGGAATAAGGGGGGTATAAGAATAGACAACTTAGAACAAAGGATTAGAACGCGCCTTCTCCAGCAAGCCTGATACCTTGCTGTAACTCAATTCTCTCTCGAATAAAGCAGTCTGTTTCTTAGAATCTGACCCGGTGTCTCATTCCTCCGAAACGAACACGGGGACGGTAGAACCGTCCTAACAGATGGTGACCCCTGACGTGCGGAGGGAACGGAGACACGCTTGTTGGCAGGAGTTGAGAGCCGCCGGGCGGCCGGCCATTCTGAACTGGGTCCGGGGACGCCCTTTGCATGAAGGTCTCCAGTAGACATTGACCACTCTAAATTAGTAGTTGTTCCGACGTCTCGAATACCTTTGCCAACCTAAATTGCAGACGTGAGTAGACGACAGAGAATCGCTTTGTTCTAAGTGCGATTCCTTTAGGTGTGTTGGTCGTCCCGGAAAAGCCGGAGGTATTGGACACAGTGAGTTTCTTTTTTATTTGTTGCTTTCTATAGTGAGAAGAGTGAGTCCTCTAGGTGTGCGTTGGAACAGCCTTGCAATTTAAAAGTCCTAGAGTCGGTGAGACCTCCAGGTGTGCGTTGAAACACCCCTGCAATTTCAAAAGTCCTGGAGACGGTGAGTGTTATATTTTTTGGTCTCTTATCGTTAGAGAAGTGAATCCTCTAGGTGTGCGTTGAAACAGCCCTGCAATTTGAAAGTCCTAGAGTTGATGAATTCTCCAGGTGTGTGTTGAAACACCCCTGCAATTCCAAAGGTCCTGGAGACGGTGAGTGTTATATTTTTTGGTCTCTTATCGTTAGAGAAGTGAATCCTCTAGGTGTGAGTTGAAACACCCCTGCAATTCCAAAAGTCCTGGAGACGGTGAGTTATTTATTTTTGGTCTCTTATGGTAATAAAAGCGAATCCTCCAGGTGTGCGTTGAAACAGCCCTGCAATTGGAAAGTCCTAGAGTGGATGAATTCTCCAGGTGTGCGTTGGAACACCCCTGCAATTTTAAATTCCTGGAGATGCTGAGGCATATGTTTATAGTCTCCTATCGTTAGACAAGTGAACCGTCTAGGTGTGCGTTGGAACATCACTGCAGATCGAAAGTCCTGGAATCGGTGAGTAATATTTTTTCATTCACTTTCTCTCCTGGTGGTGAGTCGGTGATTTCTCCAGGTGTGCGTGGAAACAACTTTGCAATTTCAAAATCCTGGAGGTAGGAGGCGGGGCGATTGTGTATTACGGACCGCACAGCTCCCGGAACGGGAGTTGGGTCGGGGGATAGTGTAAGACGCGGGTACTGGGGTTATGGGAGTATAAACCCACGCGCTGGGACTGGGAAGCTTCCACTGCGCTGACATAATAACGGACGCAACGGTACGAGGGGACGGCGTATTACCTAATGGGACGGTTAGACAGGGTGGTTGACGGGATTTTTATAACAGTCAGAGACCTTTGAGACTGACACAGATGTCGATTGAGAGGTTTAATTACGGGCCCCCTAAACTGGTGGCTATGTGAACGCGGCACCCGGGAGTTCCATGGTGGCGCCTTAGTCTATCTACGAATTCGGCGCTGTCAAAGGAACTACTCCTTGATTGCGTGACGTTAGAGAGGTCAAAAGATCTACATGTCCTGGACTGCGCTCCATCACAAGGGGCAGAGATTTTGGAGAAGCTGGCGGCGACGCTCAGTGACCCTTCAGTGATGGTTAGGACCCTGGAGTCCTTGTGTGATCACCCGCGGAGTGTAGCTCGGCAGCGGGTTGAGCTGGGAGAAACACTTAGGGAGGGGGGTGGCATTCGTGCCCCATGGAAATCTCACTTTCTCGTTACTTTCCATCCACTCTGGGAGAGGGAGAAATGGGGGGAGGAGAGTATTGGGCCAGTGAGCGGAACCGAAGGGGGTCCCTCTTTGTCCTCTGTGAGCCTCGTGGGCGTGGCTCACCCAGCACAGGAATGTGCCGCCTTGACGGCGCTGGCTGCGGCCCTCTCATTTCAGCCTGAAGCGGACGTAGGCACGGTCACGCCAGCGCTGGTTGCGCTGGTCCTCAGGACCGAGGACTCTAACACAGGGGAAGTGATAAGGTCCATTCAGGATCTCATTGAACAGAACAATACGGCTAAGGAAGGGAAGAAGAAATTGTCAGCGCTGAGAAAGGCGATTGCGGACTGGAGGGTAAAGGGGTGGTTCCCAGAGGATAGCAGGGGTTTTCTGACAGAGTCTGAGCTAGAAGTATTACGGACTAGAGTCAATGACGAGGTTGCTGCTAATGCGAGAGCAGTGCAGAAAAGACTTTTCAGGAAGGACGAGGCATTAAGGAGGAATGCTAATACCGCTGTGTACTTCAAGGGATTCCTAACCAGATTCGGGCACAGGATTCTGAAGTCGGGAGTGGAGAGGGGGAGTCACTTGGGCTGGGAGTTGGTCCATACCCAGCCTTATCATCCGGCCCCATCCACATGTATGACACCAAACCTGGGGGCAGACGGGGGAAAACCTGGGGTGGTGACGCCGGGGAAGCTAGTAGCACCGCCGCCGTACTCAACGTCGCCCACGGCCCCCCCCCCGAGCTCGAGGGGAGTACGACGGTGCAGGCGCCAGTTGTTGAGATAATAGGGGGAAGGGTGGAAATTGATGATCCCGGTAGGGAGCTGGTAGCAGACCAGCTCAATACCCAAAGAGACCAAATTGACAAGTTGCAGGCAGCAGTGAATGATTTGTGGAGGAGGCGTTTGGATGATGATGTGGCAGCGTTGCGAGACAAACTGGCAGAGAAGGGAGGTAAATTGGATGAGGAGTTGCAAGCGAGAGATGATGCCTCATGTAGTGAGACTATCCGGGCTCCTCTGCCAGACAAGATGGGGGGGCGACATACGAGGTTGTCTCATGCAGGGGCATGAGGGCAAACTACACTAGTTCAGCCAATAAGGGGGCGTATGACGTTAAAATCAAGAAAGAGACTGGATGGGAGTGGGACTGTGGGTACACCCAGCCAGCCATGCCCCTGCTCGCCACGAGCCGAGGGGGCACTAAATACGTTCCTTGGGCTAGGACGGATCTGGAGGCGCTAGTGAAAAAAACCTCCCCCGATAGATAATGGCGCCTCTGCGTGGATAAAGGTGTTCGAATTGGAGACTTGTCATGAGAAATTGGCACTAGCCGACTTCCGGACTATCATGGTGCGCATACGGGCTACAGAAGCCCTAACGAGAGCACAGAAAGCCGCCAAATGCGGGAGCTTGTGTGATACCACGCCGTTTGACCCTTACAGGAATAGGATTTATGAATCACTACGAGAAACCTATCCTACAAGGTTTTCCCTGGACGCACTCTCCAGTTTAGACCTCAAGGATAGTGAGGACACTCATGAGTACATAAAACGAACCTGGGACTTGTGGGAAGAGGGGACGGGAGAAAGGCCTGACAGCTCCACACTGGCCACTGCTCATTTTCGGAGGGGGGTGCTAAATGGGTTGCCCCAGCCCTTGAGGGGGAAGGTGCAAGACCATATGGCGGACTTTGATTCCCTGCCATCTGACCAGTGGACAAAACAACTAGCACACCACATCAGACGCTATAGAGCGTCTGAGAAGATGAAGGCGGAGGCTTCGTCCTCTAAAACATCGGCGTAGGCGATAGAGCAGTTAGGCAAGGTAGTCGAGCAGGTTACCGCGCAGACTACGGCGCAAGTGGAACAGTTTGGTAAGATTCTGGAACAGGTAGCGGCGAAATCTACAGCGCATGAGTTGGTCAAAACGGAGGTGATGCTGCAAATGTATGCAATGGCACCAGGTAGAAAAGGGGATCGAAACGCTGCCCCGAGATACCCTCGACCATACTACGGGCAAGGCCCCCGGGCATGCTGGGTCTGTGGGGAAGTTGGGCATTTCGCTAGGGACTGCCCAGATGCCGGGTGGGAAGAACAGGGGTCCAGAAATGGATATGGAAAAGCTGGCCGTGTGAGACCGTGGGAAGGGAGAGATGACAGGACAGGCCGCAGGGTAGGGATTTTGTCGGAAGAAGGGGACAGCAGAACCCAGGGGGGCGAAAAGGAGGGTGGAGGTCGGTGGGCGATCCAGTGCAGGGATTCGTAGACGGGATGTGCCCGGGGTCGGAGGAAGACTGGGGGGAGGATTCCCCAAACCAGTATTGACGGGGCCCTGAGGAGTCCTGCAGTCTCCAGGGAGTTGAGATTATACCATCTCATATGCCCCCCATGATTCGAGTGCGACTCTGTGGTGAGGAGCGCTTGTTCATGGCAGACACAGGGGCATTTGCGTCAACTATTTCTAGGCTCCCCAAGAATCTTGCCTTGTCTGAGAAAAGTTTGGAGACTGTGGGCTTCTCAGGGAAAGTTGAGAGACAAGTTTACACGAGGCCCATAATGATTACGATAGGTGATCAGACCATAACTATTCCGTTACTTTATGCTCCACGTTGTCCAGTAAATCTATTGGCCAGAGATGCCCTCACCCGCCTGGGTGCCCGCATACATTGCTCTGAAGAGGGACTCCGTTTGCTTTGGCCGGGGGACGCCTCCCCCAAGGGGGGCCAGTTTGTTTTTAACCCAACTCATACAGAGACAGGTACGCAGGAGGTGGAGGTTTATTGGATTAGACTGCTGTACCCCCTTCCGGATCAAGGCATACGGGCTGAATTCGAGGACTGGCTACCCAAAATCCCCGATTCACAGACTTATCGCCCCCCATGGGACCCCTGGCATGTGACCCTTAATTACGCCCCAGTACAGGACCAGGTTTACAACGACAGGTACATGGCCCACGTGAATGACACTAACACCACAATAGAAATCGTGGGGCTGGTAGCGGGTCGGGAAGGCATTGCGGGAGTTGTCCGTTTGTCTAGTGAGCAGGAGGAGTGGTTCTGTTTGGGTGAGGAGATAGCCCCGCACATTACACTGGCCATTGCCCCTGGGAGCGAGGCTCGAAACCTGGGTCCCATGGTAAGGGAGGCCATGCGGTGTGATTATGTTCCGGTTGGAGAGGGGGATGGAACGGAGGTCTCCTTGGATGGACGCTTTCAGAGGAAAACCATCAGAGTAACAGAAGTGGCGAGGTATGAGAAATCGGAACTAGAGAGAACGGTCTTGCTAGATACGGCTGACCATGGTGACGCAGCTAATCTGGTGGGGGGGGTCAATCCCAAGCTTTGGACAACACACCCCTTTGACACGGGTAAACTGAACGGGGTGGTGGAACTGTCGCTGAAACCCGGTAGTAGCGGAAGTATCTGGGTGCCGCAATACCCACTGTCAGATGAACAAATTGAAGGTATTAGACCGACGGTGGAAGGATTACTGCAGGTGGGGGTATTGAGGAAGATCCATGGGGGAGGGTGGAATACGCCCATACTCCCAGTCCCCAAGGGGATGGGGAAGGGGTGGCGCATGGTCCACGACCTACGGCGCATTAATGAGGCAACGGAAACCCTTAACTTGAAAGTACCGGACCCATATGTAGCTCTACAGGCACTGAGCCCTGATCTACAGTTTTACTCCGTCATAGACTTGGCGAACGCTTTTTTCTGTCTACCACTCCATCCGGACTGTCAACCATGGTTTGCTTTTACATACGAAGGACAAAGGTACACTTACAATCATATGCCGCAGGGGTACAAGGACTCGCCTGGACTGTTTAGCGCTGAACTCCTCCCAATTCTGGAGACTGTTAGGCTACCCCAAGCCACTGTCATTGTGCAGTATGTAGACGACCTACTCGTGGGAAGTGTAACCGATGAACAGAATTTGGAGACAGTGCAAGACCTCCTGGGGGTGTTGGTGCAGGCAGGGTTTAAGGTGAAGAAGGAAAAATGCCAAATAGCAAGGAGATCGGTTACTTTTATGGGGAGGATAATAGGGAAAGGCGGGACAACGCTGTCCCATGCCCATCGGGAAGCCATCCTGTCCTACGGGACCCCGATCACTGTACAGGACATGATGGCGTTCCTCGGGTTGTGCGGTTATTCCCGTACTTACATCCCCGACTTCGTTGGGCTTACTGGGCCCCTTAGAGAGATGATAACGGAAGTGGGGGCCAAGAAGCTAAGGAGTCCTCTTAGTTGGTCCATGGACCGTGAGAAAGCGTTCAGAGAGGTCAAACAGGCATTGGGTGAGGCGGCAAGTTTAGCACACTCTGATTACAACAAAGAGTTTCATCTAGACATCGCCGAGAAAGATGGCGTGAGTAATGCTGTTCTGTACCAAAAGGACAGAGGAGGGAGGAAAGTCCTTTGTTACTATAGTTGCAAATTGGATCCTATCGAGAGGGAGCTCCCGGGGTGCGCGCGCTTTGCCGCAGCGGTAGCCAAAGCAGTCAGGAATACCGCACAGCTTGTATTGTGTCACCCTCTGAGCATTCACACAGACTACAGCGTCAGTGCCTTCATTGCCTCGAACTCGTTTAGTTTCTCTACCTGTCGCCAAGTAAAGATTGAGACCTCCCTCCTGGCCCCGCACATATCGTTCCGTCCACTTAAAGGGGAGGGCAGGAATATGGCAGCAGTGGTAAACGGTGGCCTCCTCCCTCCTCACGATTGCGTAGCACGAGTGGCGGAGGAAAAGAGGCTGCGGAGGGGACTCCACACTGAGCCGATCCCTGAACCTGAATGGTCATTGTTCACTGATGGGAGTAGTAACCGCGGGGTAGACGGAACCGTTCAGGCTTCTTACGCAGTAGTCCGGGCGGAGGGAGGTGGCTATGTGACTGTGGAGGCGGGGGAATTATGCCAGCCGGCATCGGCCCAGCTAGCAGAGATTGCGGGGTTAACTAGAACACTAGAACTAAGTGCCAGGTTGAGAGCAAACATTTACACCGATTCTGGGTATGCTTGGAGTGCGGTGCATGTTGAAGGCATGTCCTGGGTGCGTAGGGGTTTCCAGACCACGGCAGGGAAGCCAGTAAAACATGAGGCTAGCCTGCGACGGCTCCTCAGGGCCGTGCACATGCCAAAGGAGGTAGCAGTGGTCAAGGTCCAGGGACACTCAGGGCCAGACACTGAGGAAGGGAGGGGCAATTCGGCAGCGGACGAGGCAGCGAAGAGGGTCATCCAGGCGGTGAACCTCAGGTCTGGTAAGGACACACAGGGGGAGACGCAGGAGATGTCAGCGGAAGGTGGGGAAGTCGAGCACACCTCGCTGTCCGGCGATAGGCGCGACGTAGGTGGCCCAGTCAGTCGGGACGATGCCGTCATGCACCTTATAGAACTGCAGAGTTGGGCAAGTGAGGCGGAGAAAAGAGAATGGGAGACGGGTGGGGCTGTAGCACAGACGGTTAAAGTAGGGGAGAAACGGTATCAACTTTGGAGATCAGCTGGGGGGGAGGTGGTAGCGCCCCGCTCCCTCTTGCCAGCGCTGTTCGCTGAACTGCACGGGCCTACACATGTTGGGGTTCAGACGATCCTGAAAGCTGTCCGAGATCATTGGTGGGCCCCGAAGCTGCGGGGACGACTGGAAAACATGAGGGCAGAGTGTAAGATCTGTAATGAACATAATGCGAGGAGGACCTTACCTCACCCCATCCTTGTTTTCCCAACTCCTTTCGGTCCATGGCAGGAAATCTGTATGGATTTCACGGACATGGGGGCTAAGTGACGCACGACTGAACATTATAGGTTTCTACTGGTTATCGTGGATCGATTTTCAAGGTGGGTAGAAGCCACGCCAACCAAAAAGGAGGATGGGGAGGTCGTGGCCAACTGGTTATGTAACGAATTGATTCCCAGGCATGGGGTTCCCCGAGTCATTTGTATGGATAATGGAACTCACTTTAAAAATGAACACCTGGCCCGGGTGGAGACGGCCCTAGGTATAAACCACAGGTTCGGTAGCGTATATCACCCCGAGAGTCAGGGGCTTGTGGAAAGAGCAAACAGAACTCTGAAAGATAAAATAGCAAAAGTTCTGGCTGGGACCTATATGACCTGGGTGCAGGCGCTGCCACTGTCCCTAATGTCCATGCGCCAAGAGAAGTGCGGGGACACTTTCCTTTCCCCTCATGAGATATTGACTGGTCGACCCATGCCAGGACCCCGCTTATCACCCCGGTGGGAGAACACATGGGACTTCATGAATCAGGACATGGTCCAGTACATGCGGGTCTTACACGGGATGGTTAAGCTAGTCAGGCAACAGGTGCTCAATGCCCGGGAAGGGGTGGTCGGATCAACGGTGCCACTAACGCTAGGAGAGGAAGTTTACCTACGACACCCAGGCAGGACTTCTTGGAGTGAGCAGAGGTGGCAAGGGCCATTCCGAGTCACCGAAGTGGCCAACAATACCCTGAGGGTGGACAGGGAGGGGGACAATAACTGGCACCATTTTTCGCATTGTTCCAGATCTCCAAATGGACTATCACTGGCGGAGGGCACTCCCGGAGAGGAGACGGAGAGTGGTGCTGATGATCTCTGAACCAAGGTGGACTGGCCAGCTCCTCATAGGGTTGGGTCTGTGCTTAGCGGTACGACCCTCCATGCAGGTAACAAAGGATCCGTGTGGGGCAAAGGTAATATTGGATGCAGACCCAGGAATAAAGCAGACCTTCCAGTTCGACCTCTGTGATGTGATAGACTGTGGTGGGGGGGCCGAGGAGGCATGGACAGGCTATGACGTGTATATGTGCCCCTGCTCATGTCACCCGGCTCTCTCTGATACATGTGCGGGATATCCACAAAACCTGGGCCATGTAGGGGAGGGCCACCCGTGTTATACTTGGGATGACGTCTGGTGGGGGAAAACACATACCAGCACACCGAAACAAACGGAGTATCGGGGTTTCCAACGCAAGCTATCCTTGGGGAGGGGGCAAATTTCGGCAGCACAAAGGGGGAAGAACCCCTTGGTCCTCCGGACAGAAGCCGGGCTCTCCAATCCCCTATATATGACCGGGTGGTCTAGTAAAACCTGCAGGTATTGGGATGGTCAGAAGCTCACGACCATGTACTGGGACCCAGAAAGGACCAAGGTACTGTATCTAGCTATAGGGGTCGCCATCTCCGGAAAGGACCCAGTAGGGTACATAAGAATCAATCTGGGAAGCAGCAATGCAGCCCGACCACGGGCCAACCCAGATACTGTCCAAATCTTTGAAACAGATAAGCTAATAGACCCCCGGAGTCGGCTGGCTCTTGCTACAGGGTACACGGAGGCGAACGCCTGGATTGACAGGATCATCCAGTTTTCGCAGCAGGCAGAGCAAGAAAACTGTTGGGTGTGTGTGAAAGGGAGACCGGGACTAATCATGAGCAGGACCCCGTTCGAGGAAGGGCACATGGATTGTGCTGTTGATTTAATGTCCAGGACCAACCCCACAGTGAAATGCAGATCCTGGGAACAGTATTTTCCAATGGCCCCGCTGACTGTTACCCCACCCGACTTTGTTGTCCTCCCATTAGCAAACTACACTTGCTTCACCAACCCCCGGTCACTCGTCCAGGGATACAGGGTTGGTTGGGTGGATGTATCTAGTTGTAACAGGAGCTGGGAGCTTACCAAAGACGGGGCTGCCAAGTTGACCGTGAGTCGAGCGGACTTGTGGTGGTATTGTGGGGGTAAGACCCTGTACAATTGGCTTCCTCTGAATTGGGAAGGGAGGTGCGTCCTCGTGACCCTGAATGCTCAGCTTTTCTTGTCACCAAGAGCCCCTGGGGATTACACTCTCCGCAAACCACCCCAGGGACTTGATGCCCACGTTCGGTATAAATGAGCCGTAAGTGGTCCCAGTACATGGATTAATCTAGCTTCGGGGAGAGTGGATTTTAAAAATCCACATGGGGTCTGGATCGACGCCATCGGTCAGGCTAGGAACATTCCCGACGAATATAAACTGGCTGATGAAATAGCTTCCGGGTTTGAGAGCTTCCCCCTATTCGCAGCCATCTTCCCTATCACGACTAATAAAAATGTTAACAGAATCAATCTCATCCATTACAATGTT
Organism: Hemiscyllium ocellatum; assembly: GCF_020745735.1. Lineage (NCBI taxonomy): Eukaryota > Metazoa > Chordata > Chondrichthyes > Orectolobiformes > Hemiscylliidae > Hemiscyllium > Hemiscyllium ocellatum. The sequence continues at coordinate 108,791,719 of NC_083402.1, forward strand.
CAGAGGCTGGCCAACTTGACTGTGGATGCGGTGGATGCGATCCACGAACAGCTCGCTCAGACCTCGCTGATGGCCTTACAGAATAGGCAGGCCTTGGATATGCTCTTAGCAGAGAAAGGAGGGGTCTGCGCTATGTTTGGTGAAATGTGTTGTACTTCAATAGCAAACAATACGGGCCCAGATGGGAAACTCACTAAAACACTAAGGAAACTGCGTGCTCTGGCCGCTGAACTAAAGCTGCAGTCTGGGGTCAGTAATCCTGTAAGAGATTGGTTGAGTAAAACATTCGGAAAGTGGGGAAGTATGTTGGGATAGTTAGCCCTGGGGCTGACCATTTCTGTTGCTATTTTTATTATTTGTGGTTGCTGTTGTATCCCCTGTCTCAGGACCCTTATGACCTGAACTATCGACCGAGCCCTTACAGACAAGGACGACCACCCCTCTTCGCCCCCACCTTATCAAGCCGTGCAGCAGGGATGCGCGGGCGCTCCCTATGCGACAATGAGCATGATTGGATTGGAGATGGAGGGGGACCACCCGCCCCCATGTTACGACTTTTGAGTGTTTATGTCTGTTACGTTTATTTCACTGTTTCTCCTGCCTTAACGATTGTATGCGAGCTGGAGAGGCGCATAGAGTAGGGATTTTGCGGCGCGGAATGCTTTGTGTACTTGTATGCTGCTTAGGGACTCCTTTCCCTTATAACTGTGTCTCCATAGGGTCAGACAAGCCGGGTAACGCCAAGTGGTCGGTCTTGCAAATGAGTGACGGAGGGGCACTCACCGACCCGCCTGGCCCTGACTGCTGCGCGCGTTTGCTGTATTTGTGGCCTCCCTGAGGCCAAGAGGGGGAATGTTAGGTAGAAGTAGCACTCAGGCAAATGTGAGATGGAAGTAACACTAAATGTTGGATAGAAGCAGTAACACTAGAATGTTAGGTAGATGTAGCACTCAGACAAATGTGAGATAGAAGTAACACTAAAATGTTAGATAGAAGTAGCTCTCAGGCTGATGTGGCCAGGGGGCCCCAGAGGGGAAAAAACAGACACGAGGTCTGAGGAAGATAATTGAACCAGTGGAAAAGTACTGAAAGAGCAGTAAAACTTGAAAAAACAGAACAAAGGGGCCATCTGGTACATAGCAAGTTGAGCTAACTGATAGCCGAATAAGGCATGTTAGAACACTGATAAGAGACTGGGGCCAATGGCAAACTATAGAACCGACCATGACCAAATAAGGGAACGGTGCAGGAATAAGGGGGGTATAAGAATAGACAACTTAGAACAAAGGATTAGAACGCGCCTTCTCCAGCAAGCCTGATACCTTGCTGTAACTCGATTCTCTCTCGAATAAAGCAGTCTGTTTCTTAGATTCTGACCCGGTGTCTCATTCCTCCGAAACGAACACGGGAACGGTAGAACCGTCCTAACAGGGCCGATCTCATCTTTGTCTACCAGTATTCTCAAATTTTCCAAATTGTGGCCACTATTCACAAAGAAATCCTCCACTGCAACTCCTACCACCTGCTGGCTCATTCCCCAATACCAGGTCCAATATGGCCCCTTCCCATGGTTGGACTATTGATAAACTACTCTAGAAAACTTTCCTGGACGCTCCTTATATATTCTGCCCCATTCAGACCTCTGGCACAAAGTGCATCCCAGTCAATGTTGGGAAAATTTAATCTCCCATCACCACCACACTGTTGCCTCTTTGTCTTTACATATCTGTTTACCGATTTGCTCTTCTGCCTTAAACTCACTGTGGGGCAGGCCTGTAATACAGCCCCAACAATGTAACTGCACCCTTGTTATTTTTCAGCTATCCATAATATCTCACTGCTCAGGCCTCTAGATTGTCCGCCTTTAGCACAACTCTGATATTATCCCAGACCAGCAATGCAACTCCTCCCCCTCTTTTACTTCCCTCCCTGTCCTGTCTGAAGCATCTATATCCTGGAACATTTAGTTGACAATCATGCCCTTACTTCAACCAAGTCTCTGAGATCGCAATAAAGTCATACTTCCAGGCATCAATCCAAGCCCTAAGTTTATCTGCCTTACCCATTATACACCTTGCATTAATATGTATGAACTTCACACGCCAGTTCTTTTGCTTTCATCCGCTCTCTGCCTACTCTTCCCCTTGGTAATGTTCACTTCATGAGCCTTACAGTCTCCAGATTCTACCTCACGGTCTACTTGTCTTCTCTTCTGGTTCCCATTTCCTTGCCACATTAGTTTAAAACCTCTTCAACAGCAGTTGCCAACACACCCCAAGGATATTATTTCCAGTCTTGTTCAGGTATGGACCATCCAGTTTATACTAATCCCACCTTCTCTTGAACCGATCCCAATGTCCCACAAATCCGAACCCCTCCCTCAAGCCATGTGTTCATCCTGCCTATTCTTTCATTTCTACCCAGCCTCGCACACGGCACTGGTAGCAATCCTGAGATCACTGCCTTTGCGGTCCTCCTCCTTAACTGCTCTCCTAGCATGCTGAATTCTGCTTTCAGGACCTCATCTCATTTTGTACTCATATTGTTGGCGCCTCTATGCACGACAACTGGCTGTTCACTCTCCCGTTTCAGAATGCTCTGCAGCCGATTGGTGACATCTCTAACTCGAGCACTTGGGAGGCAACACACCATCCGGGAGTCTCTTTTTCAGACACAGAACCACCTATTTGCTCCCTTTACAATAGATTCCCCTGTGACTATGACCCTATGAGTCTTTTTCCCACCCTTCTGAACCGCAGTGCACACCATGGTGCCATGATCCTGGCAACTGCTCTCCTCCTCTGGTGAGCCATCTCACCCAGCAGGGTCCAAAATGTAACTGGAATCATATATTGAAATTATGTATTGAATTATATGTTCAATATATAATTTCAATCACATCACACTGTAAACTTTTGCACTAAATTCTGTGTCTTACGATCTTCTACTCAGCAACCACCTCATGAAGGAGCAGCACTCAGAAAGCTGGTGCTTCCAAATAAATCAGTTGGACTACAACCTGATGTTGTGTGATATTTAACTTCATTGGGCAGCTCCAATATACTGGGAACACGTCTGGTGCCCTTACATCGCAACAATATTTAGTGAGTTACGGAGATCAGAACTGCACACCATACTCCAGGCACTGCCTAACCAAGGTACTATACAATTGAAACAAGACTTCAATCATCCTGTACACTGCTCTTCTATCAGTGAAACTTAATGGGAATATTGCCTTTTACTGAAAAAGGAGTGCAGCACAGGATTCATTAACTTTCATTAAGGTTCCATTCGCTTTCCGATAGCTTTCTGCATTTGCATATTATCTTTCAGTGACTGATGATCAAGAATACCTGGATCCTTTCTTACTGTTACAATTTCTAGCTGCTTACCATTTGGAAAATATTCTGTTGATTTGGTTCTCCTCCCAAATTGGATAACCACAAATGTTTACATATTACAATCCCTCTGTCGTTTTCTTGCCTGTTCATTAAGCTTCTCCAAATCCTTCTGAAGCCACTTCAGATTTTCCTCACAACATACATTGCTCCTTCGTTTTGTATTATCCGCAAATTTGGAAATTTTACATTTGGTACCTACCTCTAAATCTTAAGGTATATGGTGAACACCTGGAGCCCAAGTGCTAATGGCAGCCAGACCCTTTTTTCCTATTCCTTGTTTTCTATCTGTTAAATGATCATTAATCCATGCCAGTACATTCTTTCCTTTCCTGTGTACTTAAATTATTCTTGTGGGAGATTTATTCAAAAGACTTCTGAAAGTCTGTATATGCTCCATCCATTGGCTCTCCTTAATCAATTATAGTTCCATCAGCCAGCTCTTATGACACAGAGGTAATGTACCTACTTCTGAACTTAGAGGATAGGGTTGAATTTGCACCTTCTCCTGAGGTATGTAATGATACCTCTGAACAGGTTGATCAGAAAAGATTGACAGCAATCAAATTTATTTTCAAATCACTCATGTCTATCTTGTACTTAAATATGTGTAACTGGCTAAAAGCGAAGACATTTGGATTCCAAAGACTATATACTGGACGAAAAAGAGATTTAATGCAATTCTGGCTGGCAAAGTCAGTCAATCTGGATTCAAAAATGTTTCACTTTTCCATGTTGTGTAGAATTACTCACAAAATACAGCACAGCAACACCCTCTGGGGACAATGGGGAAGGATAATGTTGATCTTGAGTGCCCCACTACCTGCACTGGGAGAGTTTAATAAAACTCACAATGCTATCAAAGTAGGATTGTCCCAACAGCAGGGGAAGAGGGACAGAGACTGATGTCTTCACAGCAGGGTGAGTGAGGAACATGAGAGGGAGAGAAGGTCAGTACAAGCTCCTCTTCTCCATTGTCTTTAAAGGAGAGTCCTGGGAAATTGTAGGAATTGGGTGGATGCAGAGATTCTGATCATATGCTCATTTGAGACATGCACAAGCTCACATTCAACAGGATTCACTGGACAATACCTTGGAGCTGAAACTTATTATTTTACTAACCTCATTTTGACAAGGTTCCATAGGCCAATTGTAGATCGATTTCAACTTAGCACTTCTTTTCTTTCATTCAAAGATGTACGTTTGACAGGGTGAGTGTGTGAAGAGGGAATGTGTGCTGTAACTGCCCCAATCATTATATAATTCTGTTTGAATAGTGACAGAAAGCCTCTGTTGCCTGATATGTCCCTTGAGAACTGGTTTACTTCAGCGATGGATGCAGTGTGTCTTACACAAACTGCAAGTTTTAATTTAAAATATATCAGGGCATTACAAAATGAACAGCCATTAACTAGAAGCCGTGACTGGGCACTAGTTATGAGTCAGCTCTGCCAGGTCGAAATTCTCCACCTCCTCAAGTGAGCTTGCCCGTTGGGGTGCAGGATTAGTTCATTCATCCTGCAGGTTAGAAAAACAGAAACTCTCAGATGTTTTATAAACTATCTTGGCTAATGGGCCGAAGCTGGATAAAAGGCTTAAACAGTTGTAAGATTGGGCAAACTCTCTGAATGCAATTAGAAGTGCTTGGCATGCATTGTTTTCTCCAAAAACAATTTGTGGCATGGTGGCACAGTGGTTAGCACTGCTGCCTCTCAGCGCCTGAGACCCGGGTTCAATTTCCGCCTCAGGCGACAGACTGTGTGGATTTTGCACGTTCTCCCGTGTCTGCGTGGGTTTTCTCCGGGTGCTCCGGTTTCCTCCCACAGTCCAAAGATGTGCGAGTCAGGTGAATTGGCCAAGCTAAATTGTCCATAGTGTTAGGTAAGGGGTAAATGTAGGGGTATGGGTGGGTTGCGCTTCGGCGGGTCGGTGTGGACTTGTGGGCCGAAGGGCCTGTTTCCACACTGTAAGAAGTCTAATCATTTTGATTTAACACTCTCTCTTTCCCTCTACCATTTCATTTTGATATTTTTGATTTGCTTCTGGTGTGTAGTGCTTGTTAAATGTTTGATTTGTGACGTGGGTGATTTGATGGCTGTGGAATTCAAAGAAAACTGGGTAAAATCTTACTGATATGAATGTTCCAGTCTCACATAATGACATGAAATTGAAACTGCAAATATATGACTGAGACAGTTATGTGCTGCTTGCAATGAAAGACAGGTCATTGGTTTCTTCACTCAACGCATGTGTAGTGTTAGGATCACAACACCCTATTTTCTGATATAGGGAGCAAGAGAGTGCAGCTCTGATGGAGGGATAAAAGAACATGGTCATCCTCAACCATACTCAGTGTTCACAGGTCGAGTCGTATCTCTGTTTAAGATCTTACGTGGTCAGGCAATGAATATGACCACATTATCAAGATCTATATGGGAAGGTTCAAAGAACATTGGAGAACTTTGGGATTCAGCAGTTTTAGTTGCATAACAAACAAGAACCTATTGACAATGGCTCCAGCCACTATTATCAATTAGCTGATGCTTTTAACGAGTTTGACTCTGAGATTGAGAGTAATGACACAAAGCCATTTTCTCTTCTAAGTGGTTTAATTCTCAAGATTCGAAGAGGGTCTCCACTTGCTGTTGTTCCAGCAGCTGTGCTGCAGCAGAGATGTTTTCAAAATGTCAATAATAAAATTATGTAGATTACATCTTTGAGCCGATATATTGTTCTACACACATGGAATGAGAGACTCTGATTTCAAAGCAAAAATGTAGATTTTATGATTTCAGACTCATGATAAGAACCTTCACCTTGAAGCAGCTAATTTTCAGAATCAGGACTGAGAGGTCAGCAGATCGTCTGGGATTTTCCAACTCATGATGACTGAGAATCTCTGCAGTTTGATCTTCTGGTTCTCAAATTGCTACAGTGAGCATTGATTCTGAGAACAACTTCTTAAACTGTTGACAACAATAAATAATTTTTGTAGTGTCCATGTTGAGGGTATCTAGAAAGCAATGGAAAAAATAATTTAATAAAAACATCCTTTTACACAGAGGATGGTTGATGTGTGGAATGAACTTCCAGAGGAAGTGGCGAATGCGGCTACAGTTACAGCATCTAAAATAAATTTGGATAAGTACATGATAAAGAAATGTTTGGGGGAGGCAAACGGCCAAGCACAGACAAGTGGGACCCGTTTATGGTTGGGATTATGGTCGCCATGGACTGGTGAAACATAAGAGCCTGTTTCTGTGCTGTATGACTCTATGACTCAAAATAACCTTGGGAACATAGATACATTTCTTTTTTTCTTTATTTTGGTGATTTATGTATTGCCTTGTCCCCAAACTGGCATGTGTGGTTTTATGCCCAACTCAAGATCTGGATACATCTTGGTGAGGTTGTCAGTGAACAGGAAATTTTGACCAGAAATATACAGATCATAACATCAAGGAACATTGCATAATCGTGCTCCCTATTCTGCGACTTCCCAGCGCAGCTGTGGGCCTGATAATCCCCTTGGCATTCAATGATCTAAACCCTGGGAGTAACCATGGTCAGACTATCATCCTTTCCCTTTACGCGTTCCCAAAGTGCTGGATACAAAATTCTGCTGATGCGTGTCAGGGTCCCTTGCTTGATTTCTGTGCAGGTCCATGATCAATCCGCTGCAACTCCCTGGACTCGTTACTCTACAACTGCAGGCCTATTCACTGGAATGGGCAAATTATACAGACCACGTGACTGCCCTAAGCACTAAATGATTGACCATGTTTTTGAAGTATAAAAAAATTAAAAACTGAGAGCCTGCTCTACCATTCAACATGATCATGGCTGATCCCTTATCTCAATGTCAGCCTCAAGTCCCTTCGCTGTGCTGCCACTGCAGAACCCTGTCGCCATTCTTCGGGGTCATCTTGTGTCGACCTCCACTGACATGAAATTGTGCTAGACCGGTCTTAGCAATGCAAGCCGCACTGAAGCTGCTAGGTCCTGCTGTGGGCAATGGGCCTAAACTTGCCTCCCTCCATCACCATTGGAAACTCAACTTTGCCTCCTTCTGCTGCCAGGAACAAACCTTGTCTCCGACGTTCTGGATGCCTTGATGCCATCTGAGCTGGGGGCTGATATACCGCTGCCCCAAAACCAAAACCACTTGAAAGCTGGCAGTGCATCAAGTGACTCAGAATGTTGAGAATGACCACAGATTCTTCAGCTTCTCCCAAGGACTGAAGAGATTGTTCCTCATATCAGTCTGGAGCTACAGCACTGAATGTTATCCATTCTCCAAATTTAGTTGGATATATCTCTTGACTATAAGAGATCCAAGTGGATAAGTAAGTATGGCCAAACCGCTCAACGGTGTGTGACCAGTTCTCCGTAATTGCCAGTGTTGGAAACCCGTGACAGATAAATGTTGAGGTCACAGTGTGCAATTCTACAAGGATTCATAGTTCCTTGAAAATGGAGTCACAGGTAGACAGGACAGTGAAAAAGTCATTTGATACGCTTGCCTTTATTGGTCAGTGCATTGAGTATAGGAGTTGAAAAGTCGTGTTGCAGCTGCACAGGACATTGGTTAGGTCGCTTTTGCAATACTGCTTTCAATTCTGGTCTCCCTTCTATAGGAAAGATGATGTGAAACATGAAAAGGTTCAGAAAAGATTTACAAGGATGTTGCCAGGGTTGGTGGTTTCAGCTGGAGGAAGAGTTTGAACAGGCTCAGGTCACTTTCCCAGGAGCATCCAAGGCTGTGGTGTGATCTGCTCAAAGTTTATAAAATCATGAGTTGGAATGGATAATGTGAACGGCCAGGGTTTTTTTCCCAGGTTAGTGGAGTCCAAAACTAGAGGGCATAGGTTTAGGTTGAGAGGGCAAAGATTTAAATGGAATCTACGTATGAAACAAGTTGCCCGAGAATATGTTGGAGGCTGATACAATTGCAACATTAAAAAGGTGTCTGGATGGTTACATGAATAGGAAGTGTTTGGAAGAATTTGGGTAAATACTGGCAAATAGGACCGGATTAATTTAAAATATCTCGTCAGCATGGATGTATTAAACTGAAGGATCTGTTTCCATGCTTTACAACACTATGACTCCATGACTTTATATCAGCTGCACACCACCCCAAACCCTGGACAGTTCTTTAATAATGAGATATCTCCAAAACACATCATATAGCAGTACTGATGATGTCAGGCCCTGACTGGAGTGCCAACATGCAAACAGACTTGGCACAGCAAGGATGCTGTGAATATTGGGTAGACGCTACGTGACCATGAAGAGAGCAAGTGAGTAGCGCTGAGATGCAACCTTTTCCAACCTGTGAGCTGGGTGCCTGTCTGTGAGGACAAAGTGTCTGCACTGCAACCTTTCAATGCTAGTTGCAAGTGCACCCTGGAATGCAAGTCTGGATTCCAGAGCTCCTTGCCAGTACATCAGAGAAGTGCCATGATGGTCATGTTGGGTTGGCAAATGTCAGATGCCAATATCTGTGGATGTGAGGTGTGTGCAGCTGGTGTCTATGCATTACGCCAACATGGAAATTCCTCACAGTTTGCGAAGGTCACCAGGAATCCAATCTAATTTCGATGTTGAGATTTCTTGATGTCTAGCTTGTTTGGCACATTTGGTAATGCAGGAAGCTGAATGTTAACAAGTTGATTTGTACTGTAAATAAGCTAGGATCCCACTTCATTGACAACTCACCACTACCTAGTAAGAAACTTTGCCACACCCAAAAAGATTCTGTAAGTTGCTCCTGATTTCAAGATAGTCCTTACCAGACTTCTTGCCAGATTGTTACTATGAATCCAAAATATAGCCCATTTTGACTCAGCAAAATTGCTGTTCCAGATATTGTTTTTATTCATCTCATTGAAATTCTAACAGGTATAGTGGGAGAATTTGAACTTGCCCTCAGGACATTCGTCTGGATCCTCTAAATTTTTCATCCATTGGCTTTAGTGTGATACCACCAGAGAACAAAGAAAGGTACAGCACTGGAACAGGTCCTTCAGCCCTCCAAGATTGTGCAGACACATGATGCATTTCTGAACTAAAAGACCTTTCCTCTTTATGGTCCATATCCCTCAATTCCCACCCAGTGCATATGTATGACTACACGTTGTGTCCAGTCCCACCACCACCTCTGGCAACACATTTGAGGCACTTACAACTCTCTGAGCTAAAATCATTCCTCTCACATCTCCTGCAAACTTGCTCCATTTTAAATTTAACCTATGTACCCTAGTTATACATATTTCTATTCTTGGAAAAAAGGCTCTGACTATCCATTCTATCCATTGCCTCAACCCAGGGAAAGGGCCACTTACCCTATCTATGCTCCTCATGATTTTATAACCCTCTATAAAGCCAACCGTCAGTCTCCAATACTCCAAGAAAAGCCACTCCAACCTATTCAGCCTCTCCCTATAGCTCAGACCCTCCACCCTTGCAATATCATGGTCAAGCTTTTCTGAATCCTTTCATGTTTCACCACATCCCTCCCTGAGGGATGGGAAGAACTCATAGCCATTTTAGCAGAGGACATGCGCAGATGGGGAGACCAGGCTCTGATTAGAGCAAAGCCAGCAAACCAATACGCTGCGTGGAGGGAATGGGAGTGTGAGACATGGTACAAACTGAAGAGCTGATGGCAGGCATCTCATATTACAAAGGGGACAAGATCTCCAGCATTTGAATCAAGTCTACTAACCAGATCAAATCAACATGAATAATTAGTAACCTGCGACTGAGATGCAGCATGTACCCAACCTGGTCAATCCTGACCTGGGACAGGACAAACAGAATAACTCTTATAGAATCAGGTCAAACATAGGCAAAGAAAATTCCTGCTGATGACCACTACACAACACTCCCTTACCTTGCCCTACTCAGGTGATGAATCAGTACTCCTCCATGTTGAACATTGCCGAAGGTTGCATTGATGCTGAAAGGTTACACAAATAATAGACTCATTGAATCAGACAGCAAGGAAACAGACCCTGTGCCCAAATTAAACTAGGCCCACTTGCTTGCATTATCTTGAAGGGGAACTTCAATGCCCATCACCACACATGATCTTGTGCCACCACTACAGTTTGAGCTGACTGAGTCCTAAATGGCTTAGATACTACATTGGGATTACAACAGGTGGTGAAGGGACAAAGAAGGATAAAGGTATTTGACGCTATCCTCACCAGTCAAATTGCTGCTGATCCATCTGTCCATTGCAGTCTCAGTACCTGTGACCATCAGACAGTAGTGTAGAGAAATTCCATCTTCACCCTAAGGATTCTTCCACCGTTTTGTGTGACACGAACATCATTCTGAATATCTTGGACAAATCTAGCAAGTGAACAGAATTGGTTCGACCACAACCTGTAACATGAAAATGAAACAAATAATTATACATGCTGGAAAGCTGAAACAAAGGCAGAGATTGCTGGAGAAACTCAGCAGGTCTGGCAGCATCCATGGAAAGAAAGCAGAATTAATGTTCTGTATCCAATGAGAGAAAGTCAGTTAGACAGAGAAAGGGAGGGATTCTGGTAAGCCAGGGAAAAAGAAAAGGTGATAATGGCATCTACGTGTAGGTGAAAAAAATGGGCTGTTTAAGAACTTTCCAAGTATTTGTCGACTAAACCTTTCCTCGCTCACTTTGAATTCGTGACTCCATGTAAATGAATCTCCCACTCTGGGAAAAAGCTTCTTGCAATTCTCTCTATCTATGCCTCTCATGATTTTGTAGGTGTCAATCAGGTTCCCTCTCATTCTCCATCGTTCTGATGAAAATAATCTTCATCTACAAAACCTCTCTTTGGAGCTCGTGCCCTCCAGACCAGGCAACATCCTGGTGAACCTTCTCTGCACCCTCTCCAATCTATTATATAGATCAACTGGGGAGATCAAACAGTCATCAATAGAGTTGTTGATCTGTTTGTTTTGGACATGATGGAATTAAGGAGTGGAATGAAAGTTTCAAAAATCACGAGAAATATTGACAAGGAAAACAAAGATGAGTAAATGAGCAAATCTGAAAACAAACAAGAAAAGCAGGCCAGAGAAAATGCTAAAGATCGCGTATGTCCAACAAGGTATGCTGAAGAAGTATCGATAAACAGTTCAGTGGAAGTTTGTGACAGAGACAAAGATATTTACAACAGTTGATAAACATAACTCCAAATTATACACTAGAATCATTCGAGTGTGAGTGGAGCAATTGACTCTAGTATCCTGTATCGAATCAGACAGGTTGAAGCTAATCACTGTGAGCTGCAATGAAGTGTCTGGTGGTCTTCCTGGGAAATGCCCTGGTGGAACCTGAAAGCTACAAATGTGTTCACAAATCTCTGCGGCCAAAAATTTATAATGGGTAGCATTTATTATCCTTTCTAATTGCCCAGAGAGTACTTCAAAGTTAATCATAGAGGCCAGGCTATTAGAAGCTGATGATTATCAACTTTGTGGACTTCAAGAAGGCAAAATGGCAGAATATCTCAGCAGCCACTCTGGTGCATTACAAGACAATATGTTGTTCCTTAGCAGAATGTTAACATCTTCAAAGCTTTATACTGTGACTCCAGCTGCTCTGACAAAACCAGCAAAGGCACCACAGACACCTTCAACACCATCACAGGAGTACAACAGGGCTGCATTCCTTTTCCTCTTTACTGATGATTTTATCATGAGGAATGCAATGGTGCATGCAGACTCTGTCATGCTGTGGCAACACCGTCAAGCAATAGACATGTGTTTCACAGATGTCATCACTCAACTGTCAGAAAATCACATTCGAGGTTCAAGACATGGCCCCAGCCAATAAAGAAGCAATGCCAAACTTGGTCAATGTATTAATTGCAAGAAAGCAAGACAGTGATGGCAACACTCTCATATCTCATCACTAAATGGTAACAGAATTACCTCCAATGCTATGGGCTCTTATTTATGACTTCAGCTTTTATGAGGTTCCTTATCATACTTCATCTGGAAGCGTCTGTTGGTGTCATTTTGTCTGCATGCCTTATAAGGTTTGCTTCCTACTCCCTTGAATAAATCCTTTCTGAACAACAGACAGTGCTTCCCCATTAACCCATTCCTTTCCCTCTCCAATTTCTCCAATCATAGACAACGTTTCCTCTATGCTGCTTAGCTAAATAATAATCTGCAAGTTTCCCAACTGGCTGTGTAAAAGCCAGCCACATTTACGTTGAACACGTAGTTGTGCTAAAGAATTTAATGTGCACATTTCAGTAAATTATCCACATATTGCAAAACATAATTGGAAGGGGACACTATTGGCAAATTGCAAAGGTAACAAAATATCCATACGCCCACACCAAATTTTGAAAACTTCTTTCAAGTAGCTGTATTATCTATTCTTAATGTTGATTAACATGTTTAACTTTTTGATCACCTTCCCCAAGTCTTGAGACTTGATGAAAAAGAGGTGCCATTTTATATGGCATGAAAAGAAGATGATGATTGGTTGTCCATCATTGACATGGAGATGCAACAAAACTGCACCAGAGATTGGCAATATCCATGGCGAATTTGTTCCATGAAAGAAGTGCAACATATGCATGAATTCCTTATGTTTACAGTTATATCCTGTGTGTCACAGAATGTATTGTCCACCAAGTGCAAATACATCGATGCAAGCTTGACTATCTTAAATTTGTGCAGATTAGAATGGTGCTGAAAATGCACAGCAGGTCAGGGAGCATCTGAGGAACAGGAAAATCGACATTTTGGGGCAAAGCCATTCATCTGGAACATAGGCAGGGAACCTGCAGAGTGGAGAGATAAATGAGAGGGGGTGGGGGTGGGGAGAAAGTAGCATCGAGTACAATAGATAAGTGTGGGTAGGGATGTCGGTGATTGGTCAGAGAGGGGGGTGGGGGAAGGTAGCAAAGAATACAATGGGTGAATGGGGTTGGGGATAATGGTGATAGGTCAGAGAGGAGGGTGAAGTGGATTGGTGGAAAGGAAGATAGGCAAGTAGGACAGCTCATGAGAGTGGTGCTGAGCTGGAAGGCTGGAGCTGGGGTGAGGTGGGGAAAGGGGAAACGAGGAAACTGGTGAAATCCACACTGATGCCATGGGGTTGAAGTGTTCCGAGGTGGATGTTGAGGCATTCTTCCTCCACCTGAGGGAGCGGCGGTGGAGGAGGCCTCGGACCTGAATGCCCTCAGCAGAGTGGGAGGGGGAGTGCGAATGCTGGGCCACAGGGTGATGGGGTTGATTGGTCTCCTCTGCACTGGGAAGACTGGACGCCCCCTAGCAAAGCGCTTTAGGGAAAATCTCCAGGACACCCGCACATATCAACCCCATTACCAATCAACCCCATCTCTCTCTCCCAGACGCGTGGGGACGTGGAGAGAGACAGAGAGACAGCAGCGTGTGGCCAACATCAGCCCTCCTTAGCAGAGCAGAACAGTTATCCAGATCCTTCTGTGACTGCTCAGGGAGTGTCGGGGGCTCGAGTGGGTGAAAATTGGTTTTTAATTCAGTTTGTGAGAAAATATCTAAGCTCTTGTTTGTAAGAGGACATATAAGAGATAAGTGTAACATTTAATATATTGATAAAGTAACTTGTGAAGTTATAAGAACTGACTCTTCTCCTCTCTGCACACACCAGCAGCTGCAGATGACACCTGCTGGATTCAGACAGCAGCTGGCTCTGGCCAGACTCAAACAGGCATCAACCGTATCAATAGGGTTAATCCTGGGTGCCTTTTCTCTATGATGGGAGAGTTCTAGACTAGGGAGGTAAAATTTTAAGGTGAGAGGAGAGAGATTTAAAAATGAATTAAGGGACACATTTTCTATCATGATTGTAGTTCGTGTGTGGAATGAACGTCCTGAGGAAATGGTGAACTTGGGGACAATTACAACATTTGAAATACATTTGCATCGATCCATGAATAGGAAATGCTTGCAGGGATATGGGCCAGGGGCAAGCAGTTGGGATTAGTTTAGCTTGGGATTATGTTTGGCATGAACTGATTGGACTGACAGGTCTGTTTCCTTGCTGTATGATTCTATGATTCTTTGAACTCCTTGTTGAATACAATAAAATTTCATGATATTAAAAGCAAAATACTGCAGATGCTGGAAATCTGAAGCAAACACAGAAAACGTTGGAAATACTCTGCAGGTCTGTCATCTGTCGAGAGAGAAATAGAGTTAATGTTTTCACTCCAGCACGACATTTCTTTGCAAACTGGCTAAAATGACTCTTTATCCCTGAGTCAAATATGTTCTCATGTCTCTTTTTCTTATAAATTTTGTTAAAAAGTAGCTTGTGTACCATGATGGTTTTCGATTGCTCAGCGTTAATACCATCTGAAATAAAAGAAGGGGAGGGACACATGATCTCTGTTTATCCACAATTCTGCTCTGATTAGGTCCAGGAGGAAGTCCAGCAGGATGGCAGTATCTATACTTTCAATGTCACTGATTAAAGTATTCTATATACACGCCGTATTTTGTCCTGATGTTATTGTGGGGCGTTTGGGTAAATGTGGCACCCACCACAGGAAAACACACTTAGGTTCTGTACCAGATTGACTTTCATACTTTTCTCAATTTGAAAAGTAACTGCTTTCCTTTTGTATATTTTAGTTAGTTCCACCTACCACAGCCTTGCCCGTCACTGTGGGTGGAAGTACACCGATTCGTTGCAGATGCCTATTGTGAATACCTGTTGCCACGTGATAAAACAATATCCCCCAATACTCACGGATGCAACATCTGTTGGCTCTTTTGTTTCCACTTTGCTGCCATTGTCTGATTTGTGGGACACTAAATCTGCATCTTGCTTCTTCTCTGACATATATCAGAAAATGGACATATGACTTCGATCTGATCTCCCTTCAAGGTGCTGCAAGCTAGAGTATCCTCTATCCCCACAGTGGATGTTGTATATGATGATACTTTATATCATCATTTCCTCTAACTCCTGCCATATTTTCTACTGATATGACAGGTACCAACAAGTCAATCCCTACTGTCATATAATTATCTACAATACATTCAGCAAGAATTCTATACACACTTGATACATCCCTAAGCTGGGAACCAGTAAGATCAGGGTTTTGTCATTAAAGTTTAAAGAGATGTGCATTTGTTATCCATAGAGGAACCATACCCTTATAAGTTTGTCTCAAACCTTCCTGTATTTGTTTGAGTATCCATGATCCATAGGTATAGCGAACACTATCCTTCTTTGCTCTCCTGCATTGTGCTTACACAACTTAGTCAATTTATTGATTGTACCCTTTGGAAAATAAAGAACATGAAAGCAAGGGAAGTGTTAAATCAGGGAGACCACTGCTGATCTTTTGCAAGAGGACAGTGGAATGAAGATGGGATAAGAACAGTGGAATGCTCTTACACCAATTAGCAGAGTAAGGTTGAGGCTGAAAGGTCACTATGACAAGATGAGATAACACAGTTAGTCAAGTTAGCCTCACCTGCTAAGTATCATTATGGCAGGATTGGGACTATAAATATTTGGGGCATGATGTTAAATATCTAATCAATAGTTAGTAGAGTAAGCATGCTTGAGACTATTGACAATAAATATCTAATCATGACATTAGGAAAATATTCAGTAGGGTCTGGAATGAAAGGCCATTGTTGCAAAAGCTGACACTAAATATCTAATTGTGACATTAGAATAACGTTAAATATAATGTCGGAAAAGCTATAGTGGGATAACTAGAGAAACAATGAGAACTAATATCAGTGGTCTATTGTGTCGCTGGAGTGAGGTACTTTATTAATATAGTTGGACATGATGAGAAGCTAACAGAAATATGATTTTAAAAAGTATAAAAAACCACGGACCCTGACGTTCGGGGGCATTCAAGAATCAGCTTTCTGAGTGTCAAGGTTTTTTGTTTGCAAATAAAAGACCTACTTCTTGAAGAACTCTCTGTGTCTCCTGTTGATTATCTACATTTTCTCCATGACAAATTTGGTGCTGTGGGCAGGATCGCGCAGACACCTACCTGGAAAGAGGGCAGCAGTGAAGACCCTTGTGGTATACAGGCAGCGACAACTCTGGAGACTCACCATTACAAATCAGACCCTACGTCAGGCACATGGAGACGTGGAGTGAGAGAGAGAGAGAGAGAGACAGCAGCATGTGGCCAACATCAGCCCTCCTTAGCAGAGCAGAACAGTTATCCAGATCCTTCTGTGACTACTCAGGGAATGTCAGGGGGCTCGAGTGGGTGAAAATTGAGTTTAATTAAGTTTGTGAGAAAATATCTAAGCTCTTGTTTGTAAGAGAATGTTTAAGAGATAAGTGCATCTTTGAATATATTAATAAAGTAATTTGTGAAGTTATAAGAACTGACTCTTCTCCTCTCTGCACACACCAGCAGCGGCAGTCGGCACATGCTGGATTCAAACAGCAGCTGGCTGTGGCCAGACTCAAACAGGCATCAACCGTATCAATAGGGTTAATAGTGGGTGCCTTTTCTCTACGATGGGGGAGTTCTAGACTAGGGAGGTATAATTTTGAGGTGAGAGTAAAGACCTTTAAAAATGAATTAAGAGACATTTTTTATGCTGATTGTAGTTTGCAAATCGAATGAACTTCCTGAGGAAGCTGTGGACATGGGGACAATTATAATGTTTAATTCCTTCCTCGGTGACTTTTTTTGGAGAAAACGTTTCATTTTCAGACAAATTATTTAATTGCTTTTTTATAGTATTGTTAATGCTGATTATGGAAATAACTTTTGTTTTTATCTATTTCCAATATTTTACTTGAAATTTTATTTTGGCAAAAATAAAATTGGACTTTCAAGTAGTTCATATTTCGACCAGTTCATTTCTTGATCTGGCATTTTCACAATACCCCTAAGCATTTTCAAGGTGAAAAATACACAAATTTCTGCCATTGCTACAGGACGCCACATACAATCTCTTTCTCCAGTTTGTTCAGCAAAGCGATTAGTTTCGTCCACAACTCAATCAATAATTCTGCTGTCACATAAAAGACTAAAAAAATCCAAAGGAGTCATATCAGCTGTGTCTTGATCAATTGATATTCCGGGATTTCCAGTGAATGGGAAGCGTGGTGGCGAAGGAAGCATGCATTCTTTCAACACCAAATTCGTCCATCGTCCTCCTCCTCCTCCTCACTTGAGAGAGAATAGCCATTACCAGACAAGCTTGCACTCTCATCTGATGTATCCAAGCTTCTAATAGAAGTTTCATACTCATTGTCATCTTCTGAGCTCGATATCTGGGCGTAATTTGTAAAAAGAAACAGAAAAAAACGAATGACAGTGTGTGCCCAAAAGTGGTGTGTCGACGCATCTTGCAATGCCTGAGGCGGAAGAGACATAGCTACCAGACATATGAGTCACCGAGTATACTCATTTCTAGCTGAGAAGGGCCCAGAAATGCTGAGAATTGACGTATAAATTCGTCTGTGGCTGTTTTTGAAATTATGTTGTGGGCGAGTTTACTTGTCGCACTCTGAAAAAAGACAAATTGGGTGAAGACAAGTTAACTCCTCTTTGCCGGGTAATGGGTTAAAGGACATTTGGATCGATCCATGAATAGGAAATATTTGGATGGATAGACTTAATGTTTCCACTCCAGCATGACATTTCTTTGGAAACAGGCTAAAATGGCTCTTTGCCCCCAAGTCAAATTTGTACTAATGTCTCTTTTGTTTCTAATGTTTGTTAAAAACAAGCTTATATATCATGACTGTTTTGGAAGGAGCCAGCCACATCGAAATTGCAGGCACTGTCAGTTTTACAGCCACTGGGAGAGGATAACCCCCCTCTCCAGCAGACCTCAGGTCCCATTCCTGAATCCAACATTACAAGACACTCAGAGCCTGCGACAGCACTGTATTTCACATATCCCCAGAAACTGAAGCCAGGGCCAGTAAACATTGAGCCTTCCGGTGCAACCCACTGCATCTGCCTAAGATGGGTACTTCTGCTTCTTCATGTCGGCCTGCTGCTGCTCCTGGGCTTGCCATCATCCCTGATCCTCTTGTATCCATTTTCACTTTTTTTCGGAAGGCCATCACAGTGTCCAGCTTCCCATCAGCAACTGGGCACAAAACTCCTGCTGGAAATGACGTCCGTTAGGAACATGAAGAGCAGAAAAGTTTCTTGGTCTCAGAAGAATCAGCGATAGTATACAATGTGAGAGAGGGCTGCAGACTCTTCTCCACAAAATGATTCCCTTGACTGCTGTTCTAGAGCTCCAGCACTGAATGTTATCCACTCTCCAAATTTAGTTGGATATATCTCTTGACTGTAAGAGATCCAAGTGGATAAGTAAGTATGACCGAACCCCTCAACTGTGTGTGGCCATTTCTCCATAACTGCCAGTATTGGAACCCCCTGACAGATAAATGTTGAAGTCACAGTGTGCAATTCACAAAGAGACCTTGGAGTGCAGATTCATAGTTCCTTGAAAATGGAGTCAAAGGTAGACAGGACAGTGAAAAAGTCCCTTGATATGTTTGCCTTTATTGGTCAGTGCATTGAGTATAGGAGTTGAAAAGTCATGTTGTAGCTGTACAGGACATTGGTTAGGCCACTTTTGCAATACTGCATTCAATTCTGGTCTCCCTTCTATAGGAATTATGATGTGAAACGTGAAAAGGTTCAGAAAAGGTTTACAAGGATGTTGCCAGAGTTGGTGGTTTCAGCTGTAGGAAGTGTTTGAACAGGCTCGGGTCACTTTCCCAGGAGCATCAAAGGCTGTGGTGTGATCTGCTCGAAGTTAATAAAATCATGAGTTGGAATGGATAAGGTGAACAGCCAGGGTTCTTTCCCCAGGTTAGTGGAGTCCAATACTAGGGGGCCTAGGTTAAGGTTGAGAGGGAAAAGATTTAAATGGAACCTGAGTGGCAACTTTTTCACACAGTGGGTGGAGTCCACGTATGGAACAAATTGCCCGAGAATGTGTTGGATGCTGATACAATTGCAACACTTAAAAGGTGTCTGGATGGTTACATGAATAGGAAGTGTTTGGAAGAATTTGGGTAAATACTGGCAAATAGGACCGGATTAATTTAAAATATCTCATCAGCTTGGATATGTTAAAGTGAAGGATCTGTTTCCATGCTTTACAACACTATGATTCCATGACGTTATGTCACTTGCTCAACACCCGAACTCCTGGACAGATCATTAATATTGAGATATCTCCTAAACATATCATATAGCAGTACTGACGACTTCAGGCCCTGACTGGAGTGCCAATATGCAAATAGACTTGGCACAGCAAGGCACAGCAAGGATGCTGTGAATATTGGGTAGATGCTAAGTGACCATGAAGAGAACAAGTGAATAGCGCTGAGATGTAGCCTTTTCCAACCTGTGAGCTGGTTGCCTGTCAGTGAGCACAAAGTTTCCGCACTGCAACTTTTCAATGCTAGTTGCAAGTGCACCCTGGAATGCAAGTCTGGATTCCAGAGCACCTTGCCAGTGTATCAGAGAAGTGCCATGATCGTCATGTTGGGTTGGCAAATGTCAGATGCCAATATCTGTGGATGTGAGGTGTGTGCAGCTGGTGTCCATGGATTGCGCCAACATGGAAAACTCCTCACAGTTTGCAAAGGTCACCAGGAATCCAATCTAATTTCCATGTTGAGATTTCTTGATGTCTCGCTTGTTTGGCACATTTGGTAATGCAAGAAGCTGAATGTTGACAAGGGGATTTGTACTGTAAATAAGCTAGGATCCCACTTCATTGACAACTCACCACTGTCTAGTAAAAAACTTTGCCACCTCCAAAAAGATTCTGTAAGTTGCTCCTGATTTCAAGATAGTCCTTACCAGACTTCTTGCCAGATTGTTACTATGAATCCAAAACATAGCCCATTTTGCCTCAGCAAAATTGCTGTTCCAGATGTTGTTTTTATTCATCTCATTGAAATTCTAACAGGTATTGTGGTAGAATTTGAACTTGCCCTCAGGACATTCGTCTGGAGCCTCTAAATTTCTCATCCATTGGCTTTAGCATGATACCACCAGAGAACAAAGAAAGGTACAGCACCGGGACAGGTCCTTCAGCCCTCCAAGATTGTGCAGACACATGATGCATTTCTGAACTAAAAGGCATTTCCTCTTTATGGTCCATATCCCTCAATTCCCACCCAGTGCATATGTATGTCAAGATGTCTTGTCAACTTTGCTATTTTATACAGCTCCACCACCACCTCTGGCAGCACATTTGAGGCACTTACCACCCTCTGTGTTAAAATCATTCCTCTCACATCCCCTTTAAACTTGTTCCCTTTAAATTTTAACCTATGTACCCTAGTTATAGATATTTCTACTCACGGAAAAAAAGGCTCTGATGATCCATTCTATCCATTGCCTCACCCCAAGGAAAAGGCCACTAACCCTTTCCATGTTACTCATGATTTTATAAACCTCAATAAAGCCAACCGTCAGTCTCCAATACTCCAGGAAAAGCCACCCCAACTTATTCAGCCTCTCCCTATAGCTCAGACCCTCCACCCTTACAACATCCTGGTCAAGCTTTTCTGAATCCTTTCATGTTACACCACATCCCTCCCTGAGGGATGGGAAGAGCTCATGGCCATCTCAGCAGAGGACATGTGCAGATGGGGAGACCAGGCTCTGCTTAGAGCAAAGCCAGCAAACCAATACGCTGCATGGAGGGAATAGGAGTGCGATACATGGTACAAACTGAAGAGCATCTCATATTACAAAGGGAAAAAGATCTCCAGTATTTGAATTAAGTCTACTAACCAGATCAAATCATCACGAATAATTAGTAACCTGGAACTGAGATGCAGCCAGTACCCAACCTGGTCAATCCTGTCCTGGGACAGGACAAACAGAATAACTCTTATGGCATCAGGTCAAACATAGGCAAAGAAAATTCCTGCTGGTGACCACTACACAACATTCCCTTACCTTGCACTACTCAGGTGATGAATCAGTACTCTTCCATGTTGAACATTGCTGGAGGTTGCATTGATGCTGAAAGGTTACGCAAAGTAATAGACTCACAGATTCAGACAGAATGGAAACAGACCCTGAGGTTTAACTTTCCCATGCCGACAAAGTTACCCAAATTAAGCTAGGCCCACTTGCTTGCATTATCTTGAAGGGGAACTTCAATGCCCATCACAACACATGATCTTGGGTCACCACTACAGTTTGAGCTGGCTGAGTCCTAAGTGGCTTAGATACTACATTGGGATTACAGCAGGTGGTGAAGGGACAAAGAAGAATAAACTTATTTGACATTATCCTCATCAGTTGTTGAAAAGTGTGGCCTCACTTTCTCCTAGTTTATCCTCACCAGTCTACTTGCTGCTGATCCATCTGTCCATGGCAGTCTCAGTACGTGTGACCATCGGACAGTAGTGTAGAGAAAGTCCATCTTCACCCTGAGGATTCTTCCACCGTGTTGTGTGACACGTATATCATTCTGAATATTTTGGACAAATTTAGCAACTGAACAGAATTGGCTCAAAAACAATCTGTAACATGAAAATAAAACAAATAACTAAAACAAATAATTATAGATGCTGGAAATCTGAAACAAAAGCAGAGATTGCTGGATAAACTCAGCAGGTCTGGCAGCATCCATGGAAAGAATGCAGAATTAATTTTTGTATCCAATTAGAGAATGTCAGTTCAACAGATAACGGGAGGGATTCTTGTCAGCCACTTAAAAAGAAAAAGTGATAATGGCACCAACGTGTAGGTGAAAATAGATGGGCTGCGTGACGAACGTTCCACACATATCTCTCCTAAACCTTTCCCTGCTCACTTTGAGCTCATGACCCCGAGTAAATGAATCTCCCACTCTGGGAAAAAGCTTCTTGCTATTCGTTCTGTCTATGCCTCATGATTTTGTTGGCGTCCATCAGGACCCCTCTCATTCTCCATCGTTCTGATGAAAATAATCTACATCTACTCAACATTTCTTCATAGCTCGTGCCCTCCAGACCAGCATCATCCTGGTGAACCTCCTCTGCATCCTCTACAATTTATTATGCATCTGTAAAATGACCTGCTAAATCTAGGACTCAATACACCGATGAAGGAAAGCAGACTCTATTCCTGACCACTCTGTTGACCTGCGTTGCCACCTTCAGGGAACAATGGACCTTAACACCCAAATCTCTCTCCATCAATTTTCCACAGGACCTTTCCTTTTACTGTATAGTTCACTCTTGAATTGAATCTTCCAAAATGCATCGCCTCATATTTGCCCGGATTGAACTCCATCCACCATTTCTCTGCCCAATTTGCCATTCTATCTATATTCTGCTGTATTTTCTGACAGTCCTTTTCACTATCTGCTACTCCACCAATCTTAGTCTCATCTGCAAATTTGCTAATCAGACCAATTATACCTTCCTCCAAATCATTTCTGTGTATCACAAACAATAGTGGTCCCAGCACGGACCACTGTGGAACACCACTGGTCACAGTTCTCCATTTTGAGAAACTCCCTTCTACTTCCGTCTCCTGTTGCCCATCCAGTTCTATAATCCATCGTGCGAGCACAGCCTGCACCCCATGTGATTTCACGTTCTCCATCAGCCAACCATGGAGAACCTTATCAAATGCCTTACTCAAGTCCATGTATATGACATCTACAGACCTTCCATCCTCAATCAGCTTTGTCACTTCATCAAAGAATTTTATTAATTTGATTAGACATGATCTTCCCTGCACAAAACCATGTTGCATCTCACAGATAAGCTCATTTTCTTCCAAATGGGAATAATCCTTTCCCTCAGGAGCTATTTTCTCTAGAAGCTTCCCTACCACTGATGTTAGGCTCACCGATCAATAATGACTTGGATTATCCCTGCTACCCTTATTTAAACAAGGGGACATTAGCCATTCACCAATCCACTCGTGTTCAAGGATGCGGCAAAGATATCTGTTAAGGTCTCAGGTACGTCTTCTCTCACTTCCCACACTAACGTGGAATAGATCCCATCCGGATCTGGGTATTTTTCCACCTTAATGCCTTTTAGAATACCTAACACTTCCTTGTTCCTTGTGCCAACTTGACAGAGAGTAAAACGGCATCTTGATTAACTGGGCCAAGGGACTGAAGAATGGCCGATGGATTATAATTCAGATGATACAAGTTGCTACATTTTGGTAAGACAAACCAGGGCAGGTTTTGTAAAATATTTGTAGCAAATATTGGTTGTGATCTCGCATAGATTCATTCACCTTGCACGGTGATGAAACGTCTGCAGAAAACCACTCGGCAAACAAATCTGATACCTCGGTTAATGGTAGGACCCTGTGGAGTGCCGTTGAAGAGACACCAAGGTGCGTAGTTCCTTCAAAGTGTCCTGATAGGTAGACAAAGTGGTGAAGAATGGGTTTGGCATGCTTTCCTTTAGTGGTAAGAACATTTAATACAGGGGTTGGGAAGCAAGATTCAGCTGGAATGTGACATTTGGAGTATTACATACAATTCTGGTTGCCTTGCTGTATGAGCAATGTTATTTAACTGGCAAAGGGTGCAAAAAAGATTTACCAAGACTAGAAGGTTTGAGTTATCAGGAGAGGCTGGATAGACTAGGACTATCTTCCATGGAGGATAGGAGTCTGATGGATAACCCTCTTGAGGATTATAACACCATCAGGGACATGTTGCCAAGGTATCTTCCCCCAAGATAGGGGATCAAAAGCTAAAGGGTATTGGTGAGAGGAGAAAGATTTAGGAAGGACCTGTCGGCCAACTTTTTCACACAGTGGGTTGTGCACAAATGGAATGAGCTCCCAGAGGAAGTAGAACAGTCGGATACAACTAAACCATTTAAGTTCTATTTCAACAAGTATATGGATAGGAAATATTTAGAGGGGTAAGGGCCAAATGCAGGGAAATCGGTCCACTTCTGTTCAGGAAACCTGGTTGGCACAGACAAGTTTGGTTCCATGTTATAAACCTCCAGAACTCTCTGACTCTCTGACTCTACTGCACTACCCTCACACATGTGATTAAAGTTAAAGCAATAGTGAAGGAAAACAGATTTGGCTGAAGGCCATTTACGTCTTAGTGGTCAGGTTTAAGCTGAAAAGGAAAATTGCAAATTCAAGTCCAACGCCAGAGATGTTAAACAATAACGTTGGGTTGACAATGTACTGTAATACTGATGGGAGTCTACAGCAGCAACAGTAATGTGTCTCCTCTGAAGTCCCAGTCAAGTGACATACCAGCAGGCTAACTGACTATCCATCGACCTCAGAGCCATAGATCAACTGGGGAGATCAAACAGTCATCAATAGAGTTGTTGGGATCTGTTTGTTTTGGACATGATGGAATTAAGGATTGGAATGTAAGTTTCAAAAATCATGAGAAATACTGACAAGCAAGACAAAGATGAGTAAATGAGCAAATCTGAAAACAAACAAGAAAAGCAGGCCAGAGAAAATGTTAAGGATTGCGCATGTCCAACAAGGTATGCTGAAGAAATATTGAAAAACAGTTCAGTGGTAGTTTGAGACAGAAACAAAGACATTTACAACAGCTGATAAGGATAACTCCAATTTATATATTAGAATCATTAGAGTGTGAGTGGAGCAATTGACGCTAGGATCCTGTATCGAATTAGACAGATTGAAGCTGATCACTGTGAGCTGCAATGAAGTGTCTGGTGGTCTTCCTGGGAAATGCACTGATGGAACCTGAAAGCTAAAATGTGTTCACAAATCTCTGTGGCCATAAATTTATAATGGGTAGCATTTATTATCATTCCTGATTGTCCAAAGAATACTTCAAAGTTAACCATAGAGGACAGCCTATTAGACTGTCAACTTTGTGGACTTCAAGAAGTCAAAATGGCAGAATTCCTGGGCAGTCATCCTGGTGCATCACAAGACAATATATTGTTCCTTAACACAATGTTAACATCTTCAAAACTTTATACTGTGTCTCCAGCTGCTCTGTCAAGACCAGCACAGGCACCACAGACACCTTCAACACCATCACAGGAGTACAACAGGGCTGCATTCCTTTTCCTCTTTACTGATGATTTTATCATGAGGAATGCAATGGTGCATGCAGACTCTGCCATGCTGTGGCAACACCGTCAAGCAATAGACCTGTGTTTCACAGATGTCATCACTCAACTGTCAGAAAATCACATACGAGGTTCAAGACATGGCCCCAGCCAATAAAGAAGCAATGCCAAAGTTGCTCAATGTATTAATTGCAAGAAAGCAAGACAATGATGGCAACACTCTCATATCTCATCACTAAATGGTCACAAAATTACCTCCACCGCCATGGCCTCTTATTTATGACTTCAGCTTTGGTGACGTACCTTATCGTGCATCTTCTGGAAGTGTCTTTTTGCGTCATTTTGTCTGCATGCCTTATAAGGTTTATCTCCTACTCCCTTGAATAAATCCTTACTCAACAACAGACAGTGCTTCCCCGTTAACCCATTCCTCTCCCTCTCCAATTTCTCCAATCATAGATAACCTTTTCCTCGATGCTGCATAGCTAAATAATAACCTGCACGATATCCTGCTGGCTGTGTAAAAGTCAGCCACATTTAGTTTGGACACATAGTTGTGTGAAAGAATTTAATGTGCACACTTAAGGAATCTTTCCACACATTGCAAAACATAATTGGAAGGGAAAGTTACTGGCAAGTTGCAAAGGTAAAAAAAATCCATACGCCCACACCAAAATTTGAAAACTTCTTTCAAGTAGCTGTATTATCTATTCTTAATGTTAATTAATACATTTAACTTTTTGATCACCTTCCCCAAGGCTTGAGACTTGATGAAAAAGAGGTGCCATTTTAAATGGCATGAAAAGAAGATGATCATTGTTTGTCGATCATTGACATGGAGATACAGCAAAATGGCAGCAGAGATTGGCATTATCTTGGCTCAATTATGTTCCATGAAATAGGTGCAACGTATGCATGAATTCCTTATGTTTAAAGTTATATCCTGTGTGTCAATGAATGTATTGTCTACCAAGTGCAAATACATCAATGGAAGCTTGACTATCTTAAATTTGTTTCTAGTGTAATTCTTAGCAAAGTCTATATCATTTCATAAACGTTGTCCAGCAACCCAATTACATCTGATGTTGAACGTTGTGTTCTGAGGCTTGCATATATGTGCTGCTTGAGCACACTGCCTACTTCAAATACCCCATGGGACGTGGTCTTTGATATAGTCCATCTTTTCTCAGCCCTTTCTGGTCTTGCTATATAAATTGGTGCGCCTTTATTACTTCCATCCTGGTCTGGATGTGAGACAAAGAGCATTGAAATCTGATCTTTTGAATCCTCTTACATTCAGGACTTGCTTTCTAATCACTTGGTTTTGATATTAATGACTGATGCTATATCAGTGTTCCAATACCTGTGGGATTGCACTGCCATTTTCAAAGTGAGAGCAGAGAAGAGGAGAACCTCCAACCCAGTAACTCTGCATGACTTAAGATCTCTTGCAGAGCTAATTAATGAAATTGCAGAGAGCAATTTTGAAAAAGCAGATAGGTGAACCCATACAATCAGTGTACAGTTGTTGCCATAATGCAGGGAGCCATCAAATCATGGTATTGTTGAAGAAAAGGTTTTGGCAGAAGTAACTGATTCGGTCAGCGTAGATCAGCCACCTTATCAATTGCCATTGGTCATTTCTTTGCACTGTGAGGCGGCTGGCTCTCTCATCCCCTGGATCCTCAATTCTGGAAGACAGTGCCAGGCACGGCATATAGAATCAGAATAAGATAGATCATGGGCTAAATCAAAAATAATGATCTGAAAAAATTCAGAAACCATGGTTGACCAAGATGATATTATCCTGTTATGATGTAATTTTCCTGAGTGACTAAATGTTAATTTTAAACCAGCAAAGATGTGTGGTAAACAAGAACTGGCTCTGAGGATTGTACTCAGGAATCATTTTCTGTTTCCTGTCAGCAGCCAATGCTAGATTTTCTTTACTTGATTTGTTGGATGTGAGCATCACAGGATTTATTGCCCATCCCTACATTTCTTGAGAAGCTGGTGATGAGCTACCTTCTTGAACTGCGGCAGTTCATGCACTGGAGGTCTGTCCACTTAGGGAGGACAGAATTTAGGGAGGGAATTCAAGCATTTTGAACTCATGACACTCAAAGAACAGCGATACATTTCCAACTTAGGATGGAAGTGGCTTGGTGGGGAACTTACTGGTGGTTGACATATATATGAGGACCGTGTCCTTCTAGATGTCAGTAGTATGGTGTAGATGGTGCTGTCTAAGGATCTTTGGTGAATTTTGGTCATTCATATTCTACATAGTACACTCTGCTGCTACTGAGCATAGGTGGTGGAGTGAATCAATGTTTATCGATGTGGTCCCAATGAAATGGACTGCCTTATCCTACTTGAGTAGTATTGGAGCTGCACTCGCCCAGACAAACGGGGAGTGTTCCATTACACTCCTATCTTGTGTGTTGGACAGTATCAGTAGGTATGTGTTACTTGTTGCAGTATTCCTAGCCTTTGACACACTCTTGTAGCCATTGTATGAATATTGCTGGTCCAGTCCAGTTTCTGGGCGAAAGTGAGGACTGCAGATGCTGGAGATTGGAATCGAGAGTGTGCAAAAGCACAGCAGGTCAGGCAGCATCAGAGGAGCAGGAAAATTGACATTTCAGACAAAAGCCCTTTGTCAGGAATCATGCCAGGTCATAGCTGACATCTGAGGCATTTGGATTGCTATGCTCACAAGCTGGGGTGGGAATGTCTTCCTTTCCTCACAATCCATTTCTCACACCCAAAATTTTGATTTCTCTCTTTGCAGAAGAAGTGACCTCAGAACTGCAGGAAGAGCCTGAGAACCAGGGGCTGATACTTCAACCACAGGCACATTGACCTCCACTGAAAATGTATGTTCAGCTGGTCCACTAGGAAAGAGGACTTGCTCCTGTAAGCTGCAGATATCAGCATTGACCTGGAAGGACTGAGAGACATGGCAGACTGAGCCTTCTGACACATTGGGAATCACACATGTTGAGAAAGCTAACCTTCTGTGCGTAGACCCTGTTTTGTGTGCCACCTCTTGCCAACTGGATCTCAGTGTCCATCTGCTCTGCCTTTTGGAGTGCCATGTGGCTACAGAAGCTGTTCCGACATGGTGGTGAATGCTCCACTGTGAACCTCTGATGTGGAGCAAGATAAGCAGCAAAAACAGCACCAACAGCACCAGTAGCAGCTGGGGCAAAGCCAGCAGGATCAGCAGCTGCCCCTCCTCAGCCATTACTAGCAGTGAAGTCAACTCTGTGTTGTGTACACTTGTGGTTACCAACTGAAACAGTACAGAGGTATTGGTGATTAGCATGACATAGAAGCAATGTAAAAGAAAACTGTGAGCACTTCTTCACTACCTGTTCCAACTGTATTATGCCAAGACAAATGAGGTGAGTATCATAGAATTCCACTAAGGCTGAAAGAGGTCACCAACGTTAGAGAAGCATGTAGTGTTGTGGATGCTTGTTCGATATGTCCAAACTCAAAGTCTGCCAGTTTATGCAGACAAATTCCGTTGACTGAACAACAGTGGCATCAATGCTGAGATCAAAGTAATGGTGGGGTCACAGGTCATCAACTAATCTGTACCAATATAGATAACATGGTTATCTTAGTTTGTAATCTGCAGGCAAAATCCTCTCTGGCCATCTTAAGAGATCAAAACTAGTCAAGAATCTACCCTTGCACTGATTAAATTACAGGGGAAAGGATCTCTACTCCAGTCAGAAACACTTTCAGTCTTTAAGCTTGCTGGAACATTAATGAAGCAAGCTTTCAAAATGACTTAGAACTTTAGTCCAGAAGTCTGGCATCTCAAATTAATTCAATTGAAGCAGCTTTGTTTTCTCTAACTCAAACTTGTCCCTTCATGCTTTTAGAAAACTCAATAAATTCACCACTTTGTCTGTGCCCTTCTAACGTAATGGTCCTTGCAGGTCTTTGAGACTGCCTGGATCGCGAACATATTGCAATGCAGTAAGTAACCTTGTGACCTTCCCTGCACTCTTCGCAAAACCTCAGTATCAGTATGTGTGAGGAAACTGAAACAGACCTCACTGTATTCTAACTGAGTCATTTATAAGGACATACTTGTGTTCTTTATCGTATATTGAATTAACCATCTAACCATCTAACTGCAACTATGTACCCTCTTCTCTTTAATTGGTTTCCGAATGTTGCTCCTGAAATGTTAGCAATGAATATACAGGAACGTCCAGACCAATTTCTTTACAGTTGGCCCTAGTTGTTTCCATTGAAGGTTGCAGACATGTTTAGCATCTGATCTGTCATGTGATTAACAAATGGGATTTCCAAATGCTCTATCCCAGTGCCCTCTTCGTGAGAAGATTGTTAATATCGATGTAATGCAAGTACCGTTGTATTTCTTAGCCTTTAAACTAACCTTCCAAGTGTCTGCACAGTGTACAAGTCTCTCACACCTGGATTATATTACTAACCTCCTCATTGCTCACAACATCTCTGCATTTTGGTTCCTCAGCAAACATTGCAAATACACCATATAAGTTCAGGATTTAATGCATTTAAATGAACTGTTTCTTGTGATATAGCCCCTGGGGTGTACAATAAACTTCCAGCCAGTTCAAGTAGCAACTGTTCGCAACTGATCTCTGCCTTATGTCCCTTAATGGTTTTAAATGAAATTCCCCTTTACTTTTTACTTTGTTAACTAGTCAGCTTTATATAATGATCATTACATAGAACGATCAACGGCAATAATGCCTGCAACTGGACAAGGGAGGGAGACAAATGGCACCTGTACCGATTCCAAATGTTTTGATCTGATGAGCAACAAACACCGTGTTCTTCAAAGCTTCACACGATTGCATTCGACACAAGCTGTAAAGTAATGTAGTGTACTTTTCCTCCTGTTCTCAGTACGGAACACAATGAGTGAACCAGAACCAGAAAGACAGGACGTACAATGTCACCCACAACCACCATTGTGCTTTGTGTAACACTCCAGCATGTTTTCTTTTCGTGCATGGGATTTAGGCATCATTGAGAAGGCCAGCAATAATCACCAATGCTGATGCTAATGGAAGATTTACTGGGCCATTTCAAAGGATTGCTGGAAGTCAACCACACTGTTCTCACATAGGACCAATAGTAGCCCATTCAGCTCATCAAACCTGCCCTGCTATTGAATACAATCATTGAACACTTCAATAACTTTCATTCACTCCATTCCAAAACCCAATATGCCACTGATAATCAGAAGTCTATTGATCCATATCTGAACACACTCAAAGTCTGAGCTTCCACAGCCCTCTGTGGTAGAGAATTTGAAAGGTTCACAACCCGCTGAGTAAAATAATTTCTTCTTTTTCCAAACACCTAATTGGCTTTGCCCTGTTTTTAAATTTTCTCCCCAGTTCTAGCTTCTTCAGCCAGTGGAAGCTTATTACCTGCTTCTCCCCTGTCTCTTCCTTTGGGTGTCTGGTAGGTTTCAATGAAATCAAAACTCAAAATTCAAGAGAATACAGACCAATTTTGCAACATCTCTTTTCATTGGACAGTCATGATCTGGAGGTGCTGGTGTTGGACTAGGATGTACAAAGTTAAAAACCAGGTTATGGTCCAAAAGGTTTATTTGCAAGCACTATTTTTCAGAGCGCTGCTCCTGAACTTATTTGGTTTTGGATTATAAGATCGTAGGACACAGAATTCATAGCAAAGGTTTACAAAGAACAAAGAAAATTTGCCACCAGGGAACAGACCATTCGGCCCTCCAAACCTCAGTCAATCCGAATCCACTATCTAACCTATCACCCAATTCCTAAGCATCTACATGCCTCTGCCCCCCACTTACTCTTACATCTGTCCAGACGCACCTCAAATGAATCATGCCTGCCTCTACTACTTCTGCTGGCAAAGCATTCCAGGCACCTCCCACCCTCTGTGTAAAGTACTTTCCACCTCTCACCTTGAACACATGACCACTCATTATTGAATCCCTCATCCTCGGAAAAAGCTTATCTCGATCCACCTTGTCTATACCATCCATGATTTTGAAGACCTCAATCAAGTCCACCCTCAATCTTCATTTTACTAATGAAAACAATCCTAACTTACGAAACCTCTCTTCATAACAAGCACCTTCTATACCAGGCAACACCCTTGTAAACTTTCTCTCCAAATCCTCCACATTCATTTGGTAATGTGGTGACCAGAACTGTACACAGTATTCTAAATGCAGCCAAATCAAAGACTTGTACACTTTTAACATGACCTGCCAGCTCTTATACTCAATGCACCGTCTGATGAAGGCAACCATACCATATGCTCTCTTGACCACTCTATACACCTGTGCAGACACATTCATGATGGACCTGAACTCCCACATCTCTCTGCTCATCAACTCTTTCCAAAGCCCTTCCGTTTACAGTATAGTTCACTCTAGAATAAGACTTCCCAAAATGCATCAGCTCAAATTTGCCAGGATTGAACTCCATCTGCCATTTCTTTGCCCAAGTCTCCAGTCTATCTATATTCACCTGTATTCTTTGACAGAGCCCTATGCTTTCTGCTGGTCCACCAGTCTTTGTGTCATCTGCAAACTTACTGATCAGACTACCAGTGCCCTCTTCCAGATCATTCATGTATATCACAAACAACAGTGTCCCAGCACTGAGTCCTGTGGAACACCACTAGTTAACTTTCTCCATTTCGGGAAACTCCATTCAACTACTACTCTCTGTCTCCTGTTGCTTAACCAGTTCTTCATCCACCTAGCTTCTTATAAATGAACAAAAGGCCTTCAGATTCTCCTGAAGTCTGCTCGCTAATGTTATTTCATGACCCCTTTTATCCTGCTTGATTCCTCATTCAAGATTTGTCCTCCTCTCCCGATATTCCTCTAAGTCCCTGTGACTCCATTTTCAAGGAACTATGAAACTGCACTCCAAGGTCTCTTTATGAATTGCACACCGAGACCGCAACATTTATCTGTCAGGGGGTTCCAATACTGGCAGTTATGGAGAAATGGCCACACACAGTTGAAGGGTTTGGCCAATCTCACTATCCACTTGGATCTCTTATGGTCAGGAGATATATCCAACCAAAGTCGGAGAGTGGACAACAGCCAGTGCTATAGCTCCAGAACAAGCAGTCAGGGGAATCG
Source organism: Hemiscyllium ocellatum (assembly GCF_020745735.1). Classification (NCBI taxonomy): domain Eukaryota; kingdom Metazoa; phylum Chordata; class Chondrichthyes; order Orectolobiformes; family Hemiscylliidae; genus Hemiscyllium; species Hemiscyllium ocellatum. The sequence continues at coordinate 108,824,324 of NC_083402.1, forward strand.
TGTTTTGTTATCTGGGGTCTCACAAAGACTGCAGTCAAGGTCAGATCAGTCATATCTATGTTCTGCTTCGCACGTTTGTTCTGGACACCAGGCAAAAGCAGTCCTGCTCTGTTCCAGCTGAACAGAACAGTTCAGCTGCTGATTTTTCAGGAGGGTGCGAATGGAAGCTGTCTCAAAGTCTGGAGGATCTGCTGCATGGTTCACTTTGTGGAGGAGAGTGTGCAGCCCTCTTTCACAGTGTGTGCCACCACTGACTCTTCTGAGAACAAAGAACATTTCTGCTCTTTATGTTCCTACAGGAGGTCATTTCCAGCAAGAGTGTTGTGCCCAGCTGCTGGTGGGAATCTGGACACTTTGATTGCCTTCCTAAAAAAGTGAAAATGGACACAAGAATTTCAGGGATGATGGCAAGCCCAGGAGCAGCAACAGGCCGACATGAAGGGCCAGAAGTATCCATCTTAGGCAGACTCTGTGGGTTGCACAGGAGGCCCAGTGTTTACTGGCACTAATGTCATTTTCTGGGTGTGTGTGAAAAACAGTGCTGACACATGCTCTGTATGTCTAGGATGTTGAGAAGGAACTCTGCTGGATGCAGGAATGGGACCTGAGGTCTGCTGGAGAGGGAGGTTATCCTCTCCCAGTGGCTGCAAAACTGACAGCACCTGGAATCTCGATGTGACTGGTACCTTCCAAGGAGTGAGAGGTCACTTGTGTGGAATCTCTCCGTCATGCACTCACAAATACATCAGCACACTGATCACTGCCATCTGTGTGTGGTCACACTGATGCATTTAGTTTATCAACTAGAGTGAGGACTTGGTGTGTGTGTGTGTGTGTGTGTGTGTGTGTGTTTGTGTGCGTGTGTGTGTGTGATGTGTGTGTGTGTTTGTGTGTGTGTGTGTTTGTGTGTGTGTGTGAAAGAGAATGAGGTGGAGAGAAAGAAGGAAATTATATGTTTGTGAAGAGCTGTAAAAGGAAGTTAGAGATCAGACATCTCTCTGTGATATTGAGGCAGAGGTGAAGCAGAACAGTTTAAGATTCCCAGTGTGGGAGAAGGGGTTTGCAGCTGGGTGGTTGGGATTGTATGTGGTAACTATGGCCAGTGATACGTGTGCTTACATAGATATAAAGGAAAAGGGCACTGGAAGCACTGGTCACTGTTGAAGCATTTTACAAATTAATTGATCATTTTGAACCAATCTAATTGACTGGTGACAACCAGAATAGTTACTTGTGTAATTCACAGAATATTATTTTTCATGCCAATACATATTGAATCGGTGTACGCAGAAGGAGGGACATGGAGAACCACCCAATACATACCCACATCATGTGTTGGACTATACAAAACCAATAGCAATGTGGAGTTGAACACTCAACATTGAATCGGAACAAAACAGGATGAAAGCAAGTAATCAAAGATTTGACAAATATGGATGATTTATCAAGATCCTTTGATGAGATTGAGTGATCTGTTTAGCTCCCAAACTTAATTAATCTAGTGTACATTTTAAATTACTGGAAAATTGACTTGGGTTAATCAATGATGTTAAGATTTTCTTTGAAAATGTATATCGCGAGCTTATACCTGTGTAATAAACCTGTCTGATCTACCATTGTGCTGAAAATGTATGACTCCTACTTGCACTCTGTACAACCTTAGTGGGTCAGTTAGTGGTGGAAACAGCTCAGCAGAATAACAGAACACAGACATTGACTCAGAGAGGGGACAGTCCAAAGCATGGCCTGATACAATGATGAAATGAGAATTTTTCAATATGGATATATCAATAGTTAATTCCATTTATTTAGCCAATATGTACCCAAAGGTCTAAACCCAAGGGTCACAGCTAAGTTTGAAGAAAGGGGCAAGGGATTCAAGGTCCCTAATTAATCACAGATCGAGGACTGTCATGAGTAATTTGGAGCCTGACTATTGCATCATAGAGTCATGTGGGTTGTCATGGAGAAAATATAGAGAATCATCAGGAGATGCAGAGAGTTCTTCAAGAAGTAGGTCTTTTATTTGCAAATAAAAAACCTCGACACTAAGAATACCAATCCTAAAATGCCCCTGAACCTCAGGGTCCGTGGTTTTTTATAGTTTTTTTTATCATGTTTCTGTTAGCTTATCATCATGTCCAACTATATTAATCAAAGTACCTCACTCCAGCTACATAATAGACCACTGATGTTAGTTCTCATTATCTCTTTAGTTGTCCCACTATAGCTTTTCCTACATGCTACATAATGTTATTCTAATGTTACGATTAGATATTTAGTGTCAGCTTTTGCAACAATCCAGACACGACTTAATATTTTCCTAATGTCATGATTAGATATTTATTGTCAATAGTCTCAAGCAGGCTTACTCTACTAACTATTGATTAGATATTTAATATCATGCCCCAAATATTTATAGTCCCAATCCTGCCATATTGAGACTTAGCAGCTGAGGCTAATTTTACTAACTCTCTTATCTCATCTTGTCATAGTGACCTTTCAGCCTCAACCTTACTCTGCTAATTGGTGTAAGAGCATTCCACTGTTCTTATCCCATCTTCATTCCACTGTCCCCTTGCAAAAGATCCGCAGTGGTCTCCATGCTTTAACACTTCACTTGATTTCATGTTCTTTATTTTCCAAAGGGTACAATCAATAAATTGACTAAGTTGTGTAAGCACAATGCAGGAGAGCAAAGAAAGATAGTGTTTGCTATGCCTATGGTTCTTGGATACTGGAACAAATACAGGAAAATTTGAGACAAATTTATAAGGGTATGGTTCCTCTATGGATAACAAATGCACATCTCTTTAAACTTTAATGACAAAACCCTGATCTAACTGATTCCCAGCTTAGGGATGTATCAAGTGTGTATAGAATTCTTGCTGAATGTATTGTAGATAATTATATGACAGTAGGGATTGACTTGTTGGTACCTGTCATATCAGTTGAAAATATGGCAGTAGTTAGAGGAAATCGTTATATAAAATATCATCATATACAGGGTATATTGTGGGGATAGCGGATACTCTAGCTTGAAGCACCTTGGAGGGAGATCAGATCGAAGTCATATGTCCATTTTCTGATATATGTCAGAGAAGAAGCAAGATGCAGATTTAGTGTCCCACAAATCATATAATGACAGCAAAGTGGCAACAAAAGAGCCAACAGCTGTTGAATCCGTGACTATTGGGGGATATTGTTTTACCACGTGGCAACAGATATTTACAATGGGCATCTGCAATGAATAGACGTACTTCCACCCACAGTGGCGGGCAAGGCTGTGGTAGGTGGAACTAACTGAAATATACAAAAGGAAAGCAGTTACTTTTAAAATCGAGGAAAGTATGAAAGTCAATCTGGTACAGAACCTAAGTGTGTTTTCCTGTGGTCGGTGCCACATTTACCCAAATGCCCAACAATAACATCAGGACAAAGTACGGCGTGTATATAGAATATTTAGTCAGTGACATTGAATGTATCGATTCTGCCATCCTGCTGGACTTCCTCCTGGACCTAATCAGAGCAGAATAGTCGATAAAAAGACATCATGTGTCCCTCCCCTTCTTTTATTTCAGACAGTATTAACGCTGAGCAATCGAAAACCATCATGGTACACAAGCTACTTTTTATCAAAATTTAGAAGAAAAAGAGACTTGAGAACATATTTGACTCAGGGATAAAGAGTCATTTCAGCCAGTTTCCAAAGAAATGTCATGCTGGAGTGAAAACATTAACTCTATTTTTCTCTCCACAGATGACAGACCTGCAGAGTATCTCCAACATTTTCTGTGTTTGCTTCAGATTTCCAGCATCTGCAGTATTTTGCTTTTAATATCATGAAACGTTATTGTATTCAACAAAGAGTACAAAGAATCATAGAATCATACAGCAAGGAAACAGTCCTGTCAGTCCAATCAGTTCATGCCAAACATAACCCCAAGCTAAACTAGACCCAACTGCTTGCCCCTGGCCCATATCCCTCCAAGCATTTCCTATTCATGGATCAATACAAATATTTTTAAACATTGTAATTGTCCCCATGTCCACCACTTCCTCAGGACGTTCATTCCACACACGAACTACAATCATGGTAGAAAATATGTCCCTTAATTCTTTTTTAAATCTCTCTCCTCTCACCTTAAAATTGTACCTCCCTAGTCTTGAAATCTCCCATCGTAGAGAAAAGGCACCACCATTAACCCTATTGATACGGTTGATGCCTGTTTGAGTCTGGCCACTGCCAGCTGCTGTCTGAATCCAGCAGGTGCCGACTTCAGCTGCTGGTGTGTGCAGAGACGAGAAGAGGCAGTTCTTATAACTTCACAAGTTACTTTATTAATACATTAAATGATACACTTATCTCTTATGCATTCTCTTACAAACAAGAGCTTATGCATTTTCCCACAAACTGAATTAAAAACCTATTTTCACCCACTCCAGTCCCCTGACACTCCCTGCGTAGTCACAGAAGGATCTGGATAACTGTTCTGCTCTGCTAAGGAGGGCTGATGTTGGTCACATGCTGCTGTCTCTTTCTGTGTCTCTCCCCACGTCTCCACGTGCCTGACATAGGGTCTGATTTGTAATGGTGAGTCTCCAGATTTGTCGCTGCCTGTATACCACAAGGGTCTTCATTTATTCTCTTTCCTTATCTTTCTCGAGTTGTGGTGTCTGTTTCCTGTTGGTTCACATTCATCTGTTAATTGCATGTCACTACCTTATTGGCTCCAGAACAAGGAGTGAGGTAGCATGACCTCATTGCCCCTCACCCAAATAAGGCCTCTGCATTCCCTCATCTTTCTTACTTCTTTCTGAAGAATATGGTTGGTACCAAGCAGTACCTGGACTCTGAACCTTCTCAGTTCACCAGCTGTTCTCCCTTGTGTGTGAACAGTTTTTGGTATACTGAGCATTCCAAGTCCCTGTCAGTGGATGGTACTTCTGTGTCCCTGCAGGCTCCTGGCTAACATCTTATTTTCAGAAGTAGTCGCCAACTGGTCCTCCTGTTTCTCTCTGTGCAGCAGCCTGGCTAACAATACCCGTCATGATTTTATAAACTTCTCTAGGGTCACCTCTCAATGTCCTATTCTCCAGTTATTAACCACATTGTCCAAATGCAATGCAAACTTCAGAGAATTATGAACCCTAGGTCCCTCCGTTCTACAGCACTAATCAAGGCTCTTTCTTTCTTGTATAAGTCCTATTCCTATTTGTTTGACCAAAATGCAATGCCTTGCTTTTATCCAGTTTGAGCTCCATCTGCCATTTTTCAGTCCATTGATCTATATGAGCAAGACCCCTTTGTTAACTTAGAAAAGCTTCTTCTCTGTCTACTAGGCCACCAATTTTGGGATCATCCACAAACTTACTAACCATGCCTCCTACACTCTCATCAAAATCATTAACATAAATGTCAAACAAAAGAGAACCCACAACCGATTCCTGTGAAATATCGTTGGTTACCGTCCTCCAGTCTGAAAAACAACCTTCTACCACCACTCTCTGTCTCCTGCTGTCAAGTCAATTATATATCCAATTGGCAAGCTCACCCTGCATTCTATGTGACCTTACTTTACTAATTGATTTATGATGTGGACCCCTATTAAAAGCTTTACTAAAATTGAAGTAAACAACACCTACTGCTCTGCCTTTATCAAGCCTTTTGGTGACTTTCTCAAAAAACTCAATTAAGTTTGAGACATAATTTTTCTCACACAAGACCATGCTGACTATACTTAACCAATTTTTGCCTCTCTAAATGTCCATGAATCCAACCTTTAAAAATCACCTCCAACAATTTACCCACAACTGAAGTGAGACATGCAGGTCTGTTGTTACCCAATTTCGCCTTACAACCTTTCTTAAACAAAGGTACAACATTATCCAGCCTCCAGTCATCAGGCACCTCACCCAAAGTTGTAGATGGTGCAGATATTTCTGCAATTTCCTCCCTTATTTCCCACAATATTCTTGAATACATGAGATCAGGTTGCAGAGATTTATCGACCTTTATATGCTCCATAACCTCCAGAAACTCATCCAATGTAATATGATCTTTTTTAAAACATCAAAGAATATTTCCCTGCATTCATGCGCATCCATTTCTTTCTCCACACCAAAAACTGATGCAAAATATTCATTTAGGATCTCTCCCATTTCCTGAGGTTCAAGAATAAAAATGACCTCCTTGATCTTTAAGGGGCCCCACCCTCTCTCCAGACATCCTCTTACTCTTAATGTACTTGTAGAATCTCGTTGGATTCTCCATAAACTTATCTGACAATGCTATCTTATAGTACCTCTTTGCCTTCCTGATTTTTTTCTTAAGAATGCGCATACGTTCTTTATATTTATTAAGATATTCAATTAAACCAAGTTGTCTATCTCTAAAGTAAGATTCTCTTTTCAGTCTTGAGTAGAAACTCAATATCATTATTCATTCATTGTACCTTAATCTTGACAGTATTACTCTTCACCCAAACAGGAACATAATGACTCTGATCTCATGTCATCTACTTCTGAAAGCCTCCCACTTGTCAGACACCCTTTTGCCTGGGAACAGTCTACTTTTGAAATTTCTGTTCACTTACCATTAACATTTGCCTTACTCCACTCTGCTCTTTTTGGCTTATATGAAAACTGAGCTTAAATTCACAGGGCAGGATTACAGAGTTTGCTGATGATGAAAGGAACAAAAAAGTAACGAGCAAAGAAGATGTTAGTCATCCAAATTGTGAGCGTGATGGTGGGGGTGGGGGGAGGGGGGTTGGGGAACGACTGTGAAAACTTTATAGATCATTGGTTAGTCTTGGACTGAAACATTGTGTTCAGTTTTCCACGCTATACTTTCGCAGTTGTGTCAAGGGCATGGATAGAGTACAGCATTGGGATTTTAGACTGATACTAGGAACAAGCTTTTCAGTACTTGGGAGAAACTGAAGAATCTGTGGTCATTCTTAATATTCTGAGTCACTTGATGCACTGCCAGCTTTCAAGTGGTTTTGGTTTTGCTCACTAGCCCTCACTTTTCAGGATTCCACCTTCGAAATGCTGCACTGGGGCAGCGATATATCAACACCCAGCTCAGATGGCATCAAGGCATCCAGTACGTCAGAGACAAAGTTTGTTCCTGGCAGCAGAAGGAGGCGAAGTTATGTTTCTAATGGTGTGGAAGGAGGCAAGTTTGGGCCCATTGCCCACAGCAGGACCTAGCAGCTTCAGTGGGGCTTGCGTTGCTAAGATCAGCCCAGCAGAGTTTCATGTCAGTGGCGTCGAGACAAGATGACTCCAAAGAATGGCGACAGGGTTCTCTAGTGGCAGCACAGCGAAGGGACTTGAGGCTGTCATTGACATAAAGGATCAGCCATGATCATGTTGAATGGTAGAGCAGGATCTCAGTTTTTATGTTTCTACACTTCTAAAACATGGTCAATCATTTAGTGCTTAGGGCAGTCACGTGGTCCGTATAATTTGCCCATTCCAGTGAATAGGCCTGCAGTTGTAGAGTAACGAGTCCGGGGATTTGCAGAGGATTGATCATGGACCTGCACAGAAATCAAGCAAGGGACCCTGACACGCATCAGGCAGAATTCTCCATCCAGCACTTTGTGAAGGCGTAGAGGGAAAGGGTGATAGTGTGACATTGGTTACTCCCGGGTTAGATCATTGAATGCCAAGGGGATTATCAGGGTCATAGCTGCGCTGGGAAGTTGCAGAATAGGGAGCAGGATGCTTGAATGTATAAGGTATAAAATTGTGAAGGGGTGGAAACTCCCCTTTTACAGGGATGAGATGGAAGCGCAATAAAGGACATGGGATATTGTGGGACAGGTTGATCTACGGTCACATCCACCCTGAGGTTATTGGAGGGACGGTTCAGTAAGATATCTATCACAGAGCTGTAAGTTGAGACTCAGGGGGTGATGTCAGAAGATGAAGTTACAATTCAAGGACATATGGAGGAACATGTGGCATTTTCGTATTGATGTGCTCAATAGGGAGTTCCAGGATGAAAGAAAGTACTCTTTTCTGATAAAGGGACATCAGTGGATGCTGTATGATTGGGATATCCATCAGACCTTTGGAAAAGTGTACTGCAGGAGGTTAGTTACCAAGCACATGTGACAAAATTAAAATGCTGGCATAGATTAATGACTAACATGCTGAAAATAACGTGTTAGAATAAATGAGTCACATTGGCCAGCCTTGATTAATGCGATACCATAAGGGTCAACAATGTTGACAACATGTATCAATGATTCCACGATGGACACCAAATGTAGTTTTTCCAAATTTGAGGAAGACAAACAACTTGATGAGATGTTGGGTGTGAGAAAATTCAAAGCAACTTCAATGGATTTGTTCAGGCTTAGTAGTGGGAACATGAAAGATGAAAAATAAGAAGCACAAATTGAGTTTATCCAATTTGGCAAAAGGTAAAGATGTGTAGAGTATTTCAAAAATAGTCAGAGATTAGAAAATGTAGATGTACAAAGGTACCTGAATCTACTTCGCAATAAATCACTGAAGGCTAAATGAAGGTGTGGAAGGCTAGTGATATTTGGAAACGTCATTGTATTTAATTTTGTTACAAGAGGAATTGAGTAGAAGAGCGGCAAAGTCATGCTCAGTTGTACATAACCATGGTAGAACTTTGTGCAGTTTTGATCCCTTTACCCTAGCTCAATGTTACTGTCACTGGGGTAGAGTGACCAATATTCACCAGAACCCTGCTGAGGATGGTGGAACAGTCCAATGAGGAGAGATTGAGAAAATAGCTATGTATTCTCTGATGTTCCAAATATTGAGAAGTTACCTCGACGAAACCTACAAAATACTTAAAGCGATAGCAAGATAAATGTCAGTAAGATGTTTCCTCTGGTTGGGGAGATTACAACTCGGAGAAAATAATTTCATAAGAAGGAAGAAGCAATTGAAGACACAAATAAAGATAAATTGTTGGGATTTTGAAGTCATAATGTGGATAAAGCTATTGAATTGGATGATTAGCCATGATTACACTGCAAGATGAATAAGGGGCAATGGGCTGAAAGGCCATCTCCTTCTCTAATGTTGCCGTATCCATTAACATCATGACCTGCATACTTCTGGTGAATATTTCCTATTCATGAACAGCTCGATCAAAATGGCATTCAGGACTTGAACCGGGAGCATCAAACCAGATGCTATGTTGAAGGCAAGATGGCAGCTAAGTCAAAAGAAAATGATCTGAATTCTGAACTAATTTCTCCTGAGATGGTTCACTAAATGGTGAAAATACACACTGTTGAAAGAAAAGCTGAATGTGATGTGTCATTTTTCATGAAAGAGTCGTTTTGTAAGTATGACTTTATGAAATGCACCAATACAAATCCATTGATGTTTTTAAAATTTTTACCATTGTTATGTTACTACAAGTCGTTGATATCAACACTACTCAATTCATTTTAATAGCATCCACAGAGGGCATTTTAGAAATGTACAGCTCTAGTCAGCACCCATTGTGGGAATTTGAGGATGAGATCATTAAATTGGGATGGATTTTTCATTCACTATGTATTAGAAAATCCTACAGGGTCTGTTGTCCTCTGTGCCCTGATTCCCAAAATTAGCTGCTGCAAGATGAAGCTATTTGTCAGAAATCCAGATTCATAAAGTGTAACTTTTTACTTTAAAAAGAGATTGAATCTGATTCCATGTGTGTAGAATATTCTACAAACATGACAATTCAGTCAACATCATTTTATTAATCAACAGTAAGTATCAAGTATTTCTCTCACAGTACAGCTGCTTGTACAACATTGAGAAAGGAGTTGTCTTTTTGTCTTGGGTATTGAATGAACAGCTAGCATTGTGTTGTCTATCTCAATCTCAGAGACAAACTAGTTAGTAACATCACCTAACTGCTCATGCTGTTGAAAAGCTGAGTCAAACGGCTCCATTTCAGCATTCACCAACATTCTTTGAGACTTCTTCATCTCCTTCTCCAGGAATGGGACATCATCTAGAAGTCTATTAAAGAATCTGAAACAGAGAGAGAACTCCATCTGTGTACAATGAGGATTATTGGGATTGATCATTGTTTCCCTCCCTCTGTCAATGCTGCACTCTTTATATCCGATAATGGGATTTTGTGTCTGTTTTACAGCACTTGTAACTGTTCAGACGTAAGACTTCACATCTCCAAAAAACAATTTGAATGTTGAACTCAATGCGGAAAGTAATGGCACAACCTTCTACAAACATCAACAAAATGTGAAAAATCTGTCAACTATTTGCAATACTGAGTCTCTGAGTTGAAACTTGTCCTACTTTGGATAAATTTCAAATATGGCCAAAATGTACTTCATTAAACATATACTCTGCCCCCAGTAGTGACCCCATGGCGTGAGATTAAGCCAATTCTACCACTTGCTGTACCCAGAGTTACTTGCCACGTTTGGATATTCCATTTTGCACCATCATCCCTGGCACCAATGTTATTCTTTAAAGGCCATTTACATCTGAACAGGAACCATCATCCTGGAGCTGCCCTGCATAGTCACTCACATTTGCCCCAGAAATGGAAGAGGTGAGAAATTAGCTTTGAGGACAGGGAACTGGGGGTCCTGGTGGGTGGGGTGATGCAGAGGTAGGTAGTACTCTTCTCCCAGTTTAACAGTAAAGGGCATGACACCAGATCCTGCCAATTGGTCTGAGGTTGCCCCCTTCCCACTATGTCAATGTTGACTCAATTGCCTGGCAGTATAGGAAGAAGGTCAATGACTTTGCTCATCCAGGGTAAGAGACAAATCTTCTCTCTGAACTTCTATTTTTCTATCTCTGCCACTGCACACACAATCCATCAAGGTTTTTGTTCTATGATCCTCATCATTGCTTGCAATATCTTCTCTCACTCACTCTCACCCACCTCGACACCTTTAATCCTGCATTACCTCTGCACTGACCCCTCACTTGCTCATAGCAACTCACCACTTTTGCCCCAGATACACCAGTACTAACAGCTATGCCACCCACTCTTACCTCAGTCAATTTCCCTATTTTCTCTCAATCCAGGGGAAAAGAGCTCACAATAGGGCAGAATGAGCCAAGACAGGTTGTGGGCTGCCCAACATACGGCTCCTCATCCCTTAAAGAAAGGATTCATGATCCTTATTGTTTCAAATGCTTGGCTGATCATATTTAATCCTCCCGATGTGTATTGGACACTGCGCTTGACTTACTGTGTCATCACCCCTGACTGAAGGCTCTTCCCCTTGACTGAGTCCTCCTAACAACCATTACACATTTCCTGGCTTTGAGTTTGCACCAAACAGCAAGGCAAGACAGAAATCTTGGATGCTTGGGAACTCTAGCTCAGGAGACAAAATGCAAAAAGGTAAGGCAAGGCAAGGTAGGGAGTATAAGCATCCAGCATGATCCACACCGTGAGCTGGAAGCCTGTCCCTGCGCACAGGTAGCCTAACAGCAACACTGCATAGTTAGTTTCCAGTGTTCCCTGAGATGCATTAGTGAACCATGAATCATCCAACAAGTGGATTAATGATGCCATGAGAGTTCTCTTAGGGTGGCAGCTGTTGGATGCAAGTATCTGTGGATGAGTTTGCGTGTGGATGGGGCCCTGGAGCATGTGTTGAGACGGAGTTCCAACTGTTCAAGATGGCTGCCCAGAGGAGTGTGGAGTAAGCTGGAGTTACCAAGAATCCACTCATAATTTCTCATTGGGAATAGCCAATGTCTAGTTTCCTCATATTGGGTAGTGAGCTGTTAATTACTGAAATGAAATTCAGTGTGAATGAGACTATTAATAATGTAATAATCCTGGTTACTAAACTTCTCAACATGCTTAGCGGGAACCTTATCTTTATATGCATAACTTAGCCAGATGCCTTAATGTTGAGCAAAGCTTCATCGATTATCCCAGCTTCCCCATCATAGCCCATGTCATTCAGACACATATGAAAATCTCCCAATATCATTGTGTTTGACTGGGACATTCGCATCAGATAGCGTTTATCCAGTCTTACAATAAATTACACATTCTGTATTTCAATTCTGGTCAATGGCTAATACAATTGAAGATATTCTTAATCTTTGTTTTCCAAACCTGCAGGGCAATGATCTGATCTTGTGCCACAACCGGGAGCTCACTTGAGGGATGGATACAGAGTTCCAACATGCTGGAGCTGATTCAGCAAGTAATGCTACTGTCATGGCTTGTAGTTAATTGCTGTTCATTCTGCAATGTCCTAATGAACTTTAAATTAAAACTTTTTGAATGTGTAAAATTCACCCCTCACACCATGTGAAAAAACTTTTGAAGGAAATGCTGTTAAGTGGAGGATTTTAGTCCCTTTCAAACAGAATGTTTAATATGTAATAACTCTCTCTGCAATCCGAGACGATGAGACCAGATTCCTCCTAAGGTGCAGTTACATTTTTTTCAGATCAGTTAAATAGACAGCAAATCTTCACAACTTAGCAGAGCTGGATTTAACCTCAGCATTCTATACAGTGGGCAGGACCACTATCATAGCATTAAATACGAGACAATGCTTCACTTCTCTGTGCTGCATAGAAGTACAGAAGGTACAGCACAGAAACAGTCAGTAAGTAAAGCTGCCCGTTGGTGAGGCTAATGTTTAAGTTGAGCATGCCGCCTTCCTCAACTGCAAGAGGATAGTTGCAAAATCCCAATATCATCACAGTGGGCCTGTCAACGCAGCGGGGGATGAGGTGACAGAGACTAACTTCTTCACAGGAGGCTGAGTGACAGCTCCATTGAGGAAAAGTTGTTCAGTGCCCACTCCTTTATTGTGGACCTCAGTGTCTTCACAAGACAACCATGGGAAATGGACAAGATTGTGGTCAATGTGAAAGGAAAATTCTGCCCTCATGTGAGACAGGCTCATTATCAACTAGAGTCACTGAATAACAGTCAGGAACAGAAACCTACTGATTTATTTTCCTTCTTTTTCCAATTGAAGGTTGCTGAGGCCAATTAATGTTCCACTTACTGACAGAGTTTAACTAACAGCTTTGACTGAAAATGTAAAAAATTCATTTTTTGGCATTGTAGGCTCAGACAATGTTCAGAGTTCAATAATTATTACTGCATCTGGGCTAATAGCATGGAATGCAACACTCAACAAGCTCAAAGCTACGTGAAAAATGAGTATCCGCGCAGACTTTGAGTATCTCTCTCATTAATTCACAATCACAGAGATTTGTGAACACATGATCATACGGATAGGGGCCAGGCTCAACAGAGGGTAGCAGCAGTCCGACTGCAATGATGACCACCAGACACTTCATCGCAGCTCACAAGTGATCAGCTTCAGCTTCTTCTACTCTGTCCAGGAACCTAGAACAAAATACTCTGATCAATTTCGAATGATTCTACTGCACAAATCGGATTTGCATTCAATGGCAGATCTCAATTTCTTTTCCTGTTTAAAACTCAAATTAAACTGGTCTCTGTATTGTTTCAGCAGAATAATTTCCAAACCTTCTCAGTCTCTCACTTCATTCTAACTTGCATCCTCTCCCTTTTTTGAGTGATCTTGCTCCCTCACAGAAACTTATCATTCTCAAAGATTAACTTCTGTCCTTTTTTCTGGAAACTTCTGGAACCTTACTTACACGTCATTTTGCATAATGTCTGAATCAAGCATAACTATAACCCTTTAATGATTAATGTTTAGTTAAGCCCATTGTTAAATATTCTAGATATCTATCGGTTGTGACTTGTTAATTCTTCAGTCAGAGACATTTTGAAAGTGAACAACCCACTATCCCTCCTGCAAATCATGGGAAGCATTCAAAAAAGGAAATCTGAGAAAAAACCTTCTGCTCATCAAAAACACACTTCACAGATCTTATGAACAGAAATGATTGAACTGTGTGAGATATTGGTTTGTAGCCTCGCTATATTCCGTCGTACCAGCTCGCTATATTCAGTAATACTGGGTTCCTGTTCATTCGTTCATAATTGTTTACTAACCCTTATCACTGCATTGACCTATTTGTACTGAGTGATGCCACTATGACTGTTAGTTTGCAGTGAGTAGATGATGTCAATGAGCTTTGCACAGTGCAGGAAATAATTCATTCTTTCTATATACTAATCATTATTTTGATTGATCCTCCTGGCTTGTTGCCAATGAAGAGTTGATTCAAAGAATAAAGAACAAAGAAAATTTACAACCCAGGAACAGCCCTTCGGCACTTCAAGCCTGAGCCAATCCAAATGTACTGTCTAAACCTGTCGGTCAATTTCTAAGCATTAGTATCCCTCTGCTCCCCACCTACTCATGCATCTGTCCAGACGCATCTTAAATGAATCTACCGTACCTGCCTCTACCACCTCTACTGGCAACACGTTCCAAACGCCCACCACCCTCTGTGTGAAGTAGTTGCCATTTGTATCCCCCTTAAACATTCCACCTCTCACCTTGGTGCATGACCTCCCGTTATTGAATAACTCATCCTCAGAAAAAGCTTGTCTCTATCCACCCTGTCTATACCCTTCATGATTTTGTAAACCTCAATCAGGTCCCCCCTCAATCTCCTTTTTTCTAGTGAAAATAAACCTAAACTACTCAATCTCTCTTCGTAGCTCGCACCTTCCATACCAGGCAACATTCTCGTAAACATTCACTGCACTATCTCCAAAGCATCCACATCCTTTTGGTAATGTGGCGATCAGAACTGTACACAGTTTTCTAAATGCGGCCGAAACAATGTCTTGTACAATTTAAACATGACTTGCCAGCTCTTATACTCAATACCCCGTCCAATGAAGGCAAGCATACTATATGCCTTCTTGACCACTCTATCCACCTGTGCAGCAACCTTTAGGGTACAAAAGGCCTGCACTCCCAGATCTCTCTGCCACCAACTTTTCCCAAGGCTCTTCCATTCATTGTATAATTCGCTCTAGAATTCGACCTGCCTAAATGCATCACCTCACATTTGTCTGGATTGAAAGCCATCTGCCACTTTTCTGCCCAACTGTCCAGGCTATCTATGTCTTCCTGCATTCTCTGACAGTCCCTTATGCTTTCTGCCACTCCACCAATCTTTGTGTCATCTGCAAACTTGCTGATCACACCAACAGTGCCCTCTTCTAGATCACTTATGTATATTACAAACAACAGTGGCCCCAATACTAACCCCTGTGGAACACCAGTGGTCACCTTTCTCCATTTCGAGAAATTCCCTTCAACGACTACTCTGTCTCCTGTTGCTCAACCAGTTCTTTATCCACCTAGCGAGAACAACCTGCCCACCATGTGACATCACTTTCTCCATTCGTCTGGTGAACCGTATCAAACGCCTGAATAAAATCCATGAAAATGATATCAACAGCCCTTCCTTCATCTAACAACTTGGTCACTTCCTCAAAGAACTCTTTTAAGTTGGTAAGGCATGATCTCCCCCGCACAAAACCATGTTCCATATCACTGATAAGCTCATTCTTTTCTAAATATAAATAGATCCTATCTCTCAATACCCTCTCCAGCAACTTCCCCACCACTGACATCAGGCTCACAGGTCTGTAGTTACCCGGAATATCCCTATTACCCTTGTTGTACAGAGGGACAACATGAGCAACCTTCCAGTCCTCCAGCTCATCACCTGTATTTCAGGATGCCACAAAGATATCTGTCAGGACCCCAGCTATTTCATCTCTCACCTCCCTAAGCAACCTGGGATAGATCCCATCCGGGTCTGGGGATTTGTCCACCTTAATAACCTCTAGCATACCCAACACATCTTCCCTACTTATGTCAACATGATCTAGACAAATCAAAATTTGATCTTTAATCTCAAGATTCATCATGTTCATCTCCTCAGTGAACACTGATCCAAAGTAATCATTCAGAATCTCACTCATTCTCTCAGTTTCGGTACGCTTTAATTCCTTCATTATCATTTGGTGGACCAATTCTTCCTCTAGTTACTCGCTTGCTCCTGAAATAAGAATAAAATGCTTTGGGATTTTCCTTAATTCTGCTTGCTAAAGCTATTTCATGACACACTACTATTGTGGTGCATGAAACTGACAGCATCATAACCACATGATAAACAAAATCAGCTCCCATTTGTGAGAGACTCACATTGGTAATTGAATAAGGAAGAAACAGTTTTAAACTCAGATTTGGTGAAGTTATATGGAGTTTAAGGATAGTATTTTGAAAGATGTTATGATTGGCTCTGATTGTACTGGGGAGTGAAGCTTATCCAATGGAATGAATGGTGAATTCCTGTGCCAATTTTGCAATGTCTCTTGATGTTATGATCTGTATATTTCTGGTCAAAATTTCTTGTTCACTGACAACCTCACCAAGATGCAACCAGACCTTGAGTTGGGCAGATCAGTCACACATGCCAGTTTGCAGACAAGGCAATACATAAATCACCAAAATAAGGTAAAAAGAAACATATCTAAGTTCCCAAGAATTTTTGATTCATAGATTGTGAGAAGATTTGTAGCTCGGGTGCTCGTTGTTGTGGTTCTGTTTGCCGAGCTGGGAGTTTTTGTTGCAAACGTTTAATCCCCTTTCTGTACATAGAGTCATACAGCACAGAAACAGACCCTTCTGTTTCACCAGTCCATGGCGACCATAATCCTGACAATAAACTAATCCCACTTGTCTGTGCTTGGCCCGTTGTCCCTTCAAACTTTTCTTTATCATGTACTTATCCAAATTTATTTTAAAAGCTGTAACTGTACCCACATTCACCACTTCCTCTGGAAGTTCATTCCGCACATAAACTATCCTCTGTGTAAAAGAATGTTTTTAAATTACTTTTACCATTACTTTCTAGATGCCCTCAACATGGACACTACAAAATGTATTTACTATTGTCAACATTTTAAGAAGTTGTTCTCAGAATCAATGCTCACTGTAGCAATTTGAGAACCAGAAGATCAAACTGCAGAGATTCTCAGTCATCATGAGTTGGAAAATCCCAGGCGATCTGCTGAAATCAGAGTCTCATTCTATGTGTGTAGAACAATATATCCTTAATTACCTTTGAGTTGAGGGTGCAGAGCCACCTTCATGAGTCACTGCAACTTACATAATCATTCATAACACTGTTGTAACGAACGTTTCAGAATTTTGACAAATATGTGACGGAAACATGATATGGTTCCCAGTCAGGATGCTCTGCAGAATGAAAGGCAACTTGCAGGTGATGGTCCTTTCCAGGATCCCCTGTTCCTCCACATGATATTGGCTGTGTTATTTGGAACATTCTGCCATTGTTGACTTGCTGGTGGTAAACACTGCTCATACCGTGCATTGGTATTGGTGGTTTAATGTTGAAAGTGGTGAATAATCTTCTGTAATCTTCAAGCCGAGCAATTTGAATCGAGATTGACTGACTTTGCCATCCAGAATTGCATAAATCTCTTTTTTTGTCCAGTACATATTCTTTGGAATCCAAATGTCTTTGCTTTTAGACATTTTCCATATATTTAAGTACAAGATAGACATAAGCAATTTGAAAATAAATTTGATTGCTTTCAATGTTTTCTGATCAAACTGTTCAGAGGTATCATTACATACCTCAGGAGAAGGTGCAAATTCAAGCATGTCCTCTAAGTTCAGAAGTAGGCACATTACTCCTGTGTCATAAGTGTGGCTGATGGAGCCATAATTAATTAAGAAGAGCCAATGATTAGAGCATATATAGATTTTGAGAAGTCTTTTGAATAAATCTCCCACAATAATAATGTCAGCACAAGGAATAGGAAAGAATGTACTGGCATGGATTAATGATCATTTAAAAGATAGAAAACAAGCAACAGGAATAAAAGGGTCAGGCTGCGATTAGCACTTGGGCTCCAGGTGTTCACAATACTGTGGGCGGCACGGTGGCACAGTGGTTAGCACTGTTACTTCACAGGGCCAGAGACCTTGGTTCAATTGTCGCCTCAGGTGACTGACTGTGTGGAGTTTGCACATTCTCCACGAACATTTGTGGTTACCCAGTTTGGGAGGAGAACCAAATCAACAGAATATTTTCCAAATGGCAAGCAGCTAGAAATTGTAACAGTAAGAAAGGATCCAGGTATTCTTGATCATCAGTCACTGAAAGGTAATATGCAAATGCAAAAAGCTATCGGAAAGTGAATGGAACTTTAATGAAAGTTAATGAATCCTGTGCTGCGCTCCTCCTTCAGTCAAAGTCAATGTTCAATTAAGTTTCACTGAAAGAAGAGCAGTGTACAGGATTATTGTAGTCTTGTGTCAATTGTATAGTACCTTGGTTCGGCAGTGCCTGGAGTATGGTGTGCAGTTCTGATCTCCATAACTCACTAAATATTGGTGCGATGTAAGGGCACCAGACGTGATCCCAGTATGGTGGAGCTGCCCAGTGAAATTAAAAATCACACAACATCAGGTTATAATCCAACAGATTTATTTGGAAGCACGAGCTTTTGGAGTGCTGCTCCTTCATGAGGTGGTTTTTGATTAGAAGATTATAAGACACAGAATTTAGCGCAAAGGTTTACAGTGTGATGTAACTGAAATTATCCATTTAATATGTAATTGAATACATAATTTCAATATATGATCTCAGGTCCATTTTGGATACTGCTGGGTGAGATGGCTCACCAGAGGAGGAGAGCAGTTGCCAGGATCATGGCACCGTGGCGGGCACTGCGGTTCAGAAGGGTGGGAAAAAGACTCATACGGCCATAGTCACAGGGGAAACTATTGTAATGGGAGCAAATAGGTGGTTCTGTGTCTGAAAAAGAGACTCCCGGATGGTAGGTTGCGTCCCAAGTGCTCGAGTCAGAGATGTCACCGATCGGCTGCAGAGCATTCTGAAACGGGAGAGTGAACAGCCAGTTGTCATGGTGCATATAGGTACCAACGATGTAAGTACAAAATGAGATGAGGTCCTGAAAGCAGAATTCAGGAAGTTCGGGGAGCCGTTAAAGAAGAGGACTTCAAAGATAGTGATCTCAGGATTGCTACCAGTGCCACGTGCTAGCCAGGGTAGAAATGAAAAATTGGCAGGATGAACACGTGGCTTGAGGGATGGTGGACGAGGGACGGGTTCAGAATTGTATGGACATTGGGAGCAGGTCTGAGGAAGCTGGGATTATTACAAATTGGATGGTCTACCAGACTGGAACTAATTTCTTTGGGGGAGTGTTTGCTACTGCTGTTGACGAGGTTTTAAACTAATGTGGCAGGGGGCTGGTAACCAGAAGAGAAGACAAGTAGACAGTGAGATGGAAATGAGAGACTGTAAGGACCATGAAGTGAACATTACCAAAGGGAAGAGTAGGCAGAGAGTGGACGATCGCAAAAGAACTGGCGGTCTGAAGTTCATATACTTTAATGCAAGGAGTACAGTGGGTAAGGCAGGTGAACTGGGGGCATGGATTGATACCAGGGAGTATGACTTTATTGCAATCACAGAGACTTGGTTGAAGGATCGGCATGATGGGCAACTAAATGTTCCAGGATATAGATGCTTCAGACTGGACAAGGAGGGAAGTAAAAGAGGGGGAGGAGTTGCATTGTTGGTCAGGGATAATATCAGAGCTGTGCTAAAGGAGGACACTATGGAGGCTTGAGCAGTGAGGCATTATGGATCGAACTGAAAAATAACAAAGGTGCAGTTACTTTGTTGGGGCTGTATTACAGGCCCCCAACAGTGAGCGTGAGGTAGAAGAACAAATAGGTAAACAGATATGGAAAGATATCGAGGCAAGAGTATGGTGGTGATAGGAGATTAAATTTTCCCAATATTGACTGGGATACATTTCGTGTCAGAGGTCTGGACAGGCCAGAATATATAAGGAGCATCCAGGAAAGTTTTCTAGAGTAGTATGTCAATAGTCTGACCATAGGAAGGGGCCATATTGGACCTGGTGTTGGGGAATGAGCCAGACCAGGTGGTAGAAGTTGCAATGGAGGATTTCTTTGGTAATAGTGACCACAATTTGGTAAGTTTTAGAATACTTGTAAACAAAGATAAGGGTGGTCTATAGGGAAGAGTGCTCAACTGGGCCAAGTCCAATTATATAAAAATTTAACAGGAGCTGGGAAATGTGGATTGGACACAACTATTTGAAGGGAACTCTGCATTTGATATGTGGGAGACTTTCAAAGGTAGGTTGAAGATAGTGCAGGATAGGCATGTCCTTTTGAAAACATGGGACAGGAAAGGCAAGATTCGTGGATTCTAGGAGAAATCGTGCAACTAGCCAAGAGGAAACGGGAAGCGTGCATAAGGTCCAGGCAGCTAAGAAAAAAATGGGACTGAGAGGAATCTCAGGAGGGTAGGACCAATCTTGAATGAGGAATCAAGCAGGATAAAAGAGGTCATGAAATAACATTAGCGAGCAGACTTCATGAGTATCTGAAGGCCTTTTATTCATTTATAAGAAGCAAGAGGTAACAAGCGAAAAGATTGGTCCACTAAATGCTAAGGAAGGAAGGCTGTCTGTCGAACCTGAGAAAATGCTGAGATTCTGAATGATTACTTTACATCAGTGTTCACTGAGGAGAGGGACATGATGAATGCTTAGATTAGAGATAGAAGTTTGATTACTCTGGATCATGTTGACATTAGTAGGGAAGATGTGTTGGGTAGGCTAAAGGTTATTAAGGTGGAAAAATCCGGAGGACCGAATGGGATCTATCCCAGGTTGCTTAGGGAGGTGAGAGAGGAAATAGCTGAAGGCCTGACAGATATCTTTGTAGCATCCTTAAACGCAGGTGAAATGCCGGTGGACTGGAGGGCTGCTTATGTTGTCCCCCTGTACAAGAAGTGTAGTAAGGATATTCCAGGTAACTACTGACCAGTGAGCCTGACGTCAATGGTGGGAATGTTGCTGGAGAAGGTATGGAGGGATAAAATCTATTTATATTTGGGAATGAATGGGTTATCAGTAATAGGCAACATGGTCTTGTGTGTGTGTGTGGCGGGGGGAAGGGGTGGGGATTGGGAGATTGAGTGTTATCAACTTAATACAGTTCTTTGAGCAAGTGACTAAGTTGACAGATGAAGGAAAGTCTGTAGATGCCATATACATGGACTTTAGTAAGACATTTGATAAGATTCTCCATGGTAAGTGGAGAAAGTGAAGTCACATGGTGTGCAGGGTGTTCTAGCTAGGTGGATAAAGAACTGGTTGAGCAACAGGAGACAGAGAGTAGTAGTTGAAGGCAGTTTCTCAAAATGGAGAAAGGTGACCAGTGGTGTTCCACAGGGATCAGTGCTGGGGTCACTGTTGTTTGTGATATACACAAATGATCTGGAAGAGGGCATTGTTGGTCTGATCAGTAGGTTTGCAGATGATGCAAAGACTAGTGGAGTAGCAGAAAGCATAGGGCTCTGTCAAAGAATACAGGCAAATATAGGTCGGCTGGAGACTTGTGCAGAGAAATAGCAGATGGAGTTCAATCCAGGCAAATTTGTGTTGATGCATTTTGGGAAGTCTTCCTCTAGAGTGAACTATACTGTAAACAGATGAGCTTTGGGAAGTGTTGATGCGCAGTGAGATCTGGGAATTCAGGACCATTGTACCCTCAAGGTAGCAGCACAAGTGGATAGTGTGGTCAAGCGGCATATGGTATGATTGCGTTCATCAGACGGTGTATTGAGTATAAGAGCTGGCAGGTCATGTTAAAATTGCACAAGACTGATTTGGCTGCATTTAGAATACTGTGTACAGTTCTGTTCGACACATTACAAAAAGCATGTGGATGCTTTGGAGAGGGTGCAGAGAAGGTTTATAAGGATGTTGCCTGGTATGGAAGATGCTTGATATGAAGATAAGTTTAGTAAGTTAGGATTGTTTTCATTAGGAAAAGGAAGATTGTGGGTGGACCTGATTGAGGTCTTCAAAATGATGGATGGTATAGACAGGGTGGATAGAGATAAGCTTTTTCCGAGGGTGAGGGATTCAATAACGAGAGGTCATGTGTTCAAGGTGAGAGGTGGAAAGTTATTTACACAGAGGGTGGTAGGTGCCTGTAATGCGTTTCCAGCAGAGGTAGTAGAGGCAGGCACAGTAGATTCATTTAAGGTTCGTCTGGACAGATGTAAGTATAAATGGGGAGCAGAGGCATATAGATGCTTAGGAATTGGGTGATAGGTTAGACAGTGGATTTGGATTGACTCAGGTTTGGAGGGCCGAAGGGTTTGTTCCCTGGCTGCAAATTTTCTTTGTTCTTTGTAAACCTTTGCTATAAAATCTCTGTCCTATGATCTTATAATCCAAAACCACCCGATGAAGGAGCATCACTCTGAAAGCTAGTGCTTGCAAATAAACTTGTTAGACCATAACCTAGTTTTTAACTTTGAACATCACAGTCCAACACCAGCACCACCAGATCATGACTGTCCAATGAAAAGACATGTTGCAAAATTGATCTGCATTCTCTTGAATTTTGGGTTTTGATTTCATTGAAACCTACCAGACACTAAAAGGAAGAGACCGGGTAGAAGCAGGTAATATGCTTCCACTGGCTGGAAAGCTAGAGTTGGGGAGAAAATTTTAAAACAGGACAAAGCCAATTAAGGGTTTGGAAAAAGAAGAAATTATTTTACTCAGTGAGTTGTGAATCTTTCGAATTCTCTACCACAGAGGGCTGTGGAAGCTCAGTCTTTGATTGTGTTTAAGATATGGATTGATAGAGTTCTGATTTTGTTCCAATCTTCCAGGTTTTCACTGACTTTCACTTTTTTGTTACTCACTTGTGGGATATGGACATCACGGACTGGCAGCAGTTTTATTGCCTGTCCCTAGTTACCTATGAGAAGATAGGGGTGAACAACTGCATTCCACATGCTATAGGTTGATCCGCAATGCCATAAGGGAGGGAATTCCAAGATTTTGACCCAGCAACAATGAAGGAACAGCGATGTATTTTCAAGTCAGGATGTTGAGGTTCTTGGAGCAGAGTTTGCAGATGGTGGTGTTCCCAACTATCAGCTGCCCTTGTCCTTTTAATTGGAAATCATCACAGGTTTGGAGAATGCCATCTCAAGATCTTTGGTGAATGTTCACAGTGCAGCTTGCGGATAGTGGGCGTTGCGAAGGTGGTGGAGAGAGTGGAATGTGGATACCAATCAAGTGGGCTGCTTTGTTATTGATGGTGTCAAACTTCTTCGGTGTTGTTGGGGATGCACCCATCCAGGCTATGATGAAGCCACTCCTTTAACAAAGCTTTGCTGTCCTTGGTACATTTTTTCAGAGAGGTGATAACGACACACACTCTGAAAAGTCTGGGGTTGAAGGGTTTTAGGGCCAATTTGTTTATAACTAACAGATACTGCCTCAGAGAGAAGGCTGTCAGGTTTAAAAATAAATATATATATATATATATATACAAACACACAATGAAAGCAGAGTGGCCATTTCTCCCAGTTCAGCATTGATTTGGTTTTGTCTGATTTGGTTTTAGCAGGAGTGTGGAAAAAGGCTGGACCCAAACAAGCAGGTCCAGGCTGGTTCTCTGTATGGCTTCTGTCCTGTAAGAATCTGTGTTTGATTGTTGAAAGTATCTGGAACAGCATCATTAAGTTGATATAATCTGTTGGGTTTTCAGAGAGACTAAATTATTCAATATTGTTCAGTAACCGTATATATAAATTCTGTTTTGTGTAAATCTAAGTGGTTTGCCCAGTGACATTTGACCTGGAATATCCACTTACACCTGCTGAAAACATCTAGCAAAGTTAGGGTTTAAGCTACCTTCTTGAAATGTTTTGAGGGGTCTGGCCTGTTCCATAACAAGGCAAATGGAGAATATTCCCCATTTGCAGATTTGTTTTTGCAGATACATTCTATTTTGTTCAAAAAGCACACAATCTGTAGGCAGTTGGTCAATGTGACATTTTATAAATTTCTACTTTGGAAATGGAACCAGTCTGACTCAAGGCTGGGGTACAGACAGATTCCAACCTTATTCCTTTAATGCATTGTCTGAGCTGACCTTAAGTTATCTCTGAAATATGACTTGAAAGAAGTTCTGGGATTTACATATTAATGAGTCAAAACTTGCATCCCCATTCTAAATGATGAAAGACATAACAGCAGAAAATGTGTTGCTGGTCAAAGCACAGCAGGCCAGGCAGCATCTCAGGAATAGAGAATTCGACGTTTCGAGCATAAGCCCTTCATCAGGAATGAGAGAGAGTAGCCAAGCAGGCTAAGATAAAAGGTAGGGAGGAGGGACTTGGGGGAGGGGCGATGGAGGTGGGATAGGTGGAAGGAGGTCAAGGTGAGGGTGATAGGCCGGAGTGGGGTGGGGGCGGAGAGGTCAGGAAGAAGATTGCAGGTTAGGAGGGCGGTGCTGAGTTGAGGGAACCGACTGAGACAAGGTGGGGGGAGGGGAAATGAGGAAACTGGAGAAATCTGAATTCATACCTTGTGGCTGGAGGGTTCCCAGGCGGGAGATGAGGCGCTCCTCCTCCAGCCGTCATGTTGTTATGTTCTGCCGGTGGAGGAGTCCAAGGACCTGCATGTCCTCGGTGGAGTGGGAGGGAGAGTTAAAGTGTTGAGCCACGGGGTGGTTGGGTTGGTTGGTCCGGGCGGCCCAGAGGTGTTCTCTGAAGCGTTCCGCAAGTAAGCGGACTGTCTCACCAATATAGAGGAGGCCCCATCGGGTGCAGCGGATGCAATAGATGATGTGTGTGGAGGTACAGGTGAACTTGTGGCGGATATGGAAGGATCCCTTGGGGCCTTGGAGGGAAGTGAGTGTGGAGGTGTGGGCGCAAGTTTTACATTTCCTGCGGTTGCAGGGACATAACAGCAATCTAGGTTTGTTTAATACATTGCATCAGCTTTATAACACTTTCATCTTTTACTATAAATTCTGCATCCTATGTTCCTGTCCCACTAGCTACCTGATGAAGGAACAGCACTCCAACACCTTGTACTTTCAAATAAACCTGTGCAACCATAACCTGCTGTTATATGATTTTTAACTTGTCCACGCCAGTCCAACATGAACACCTCCACATCGTATTTTATTGAACGCACCTCATTAAACATTACCAGATTGAGGATGACTAAATGACATGTTGCTCTGGGAAACTAGTCTTAATCCACTCTATAAAATAATTGTCATCGCTATCCGTTTCAGCTTGATTGACACAATTAAGGTAATGATTTAAATCACCTAAATACTTGTTCAGTTATTTTTATAATACTTTTATTCATATTTTGTTATACCTTTTCTTACTGTTTGAATACTCTTTGGGGTTCTATACATTTCACCTACCAGCTTCTTCTTTCCCTTTCTGTTATTTACCTGCATCCAAATTGACTCTATATCATCTCAGCCTTAACCATCGCTAAACTGAACCCATTCATCTCTTATTAACAGTGCTATTCCACCACTGTTTCATTCACATGTCTTTCCAACAGATCAAATATTCCAGAATGAAAAGTTTCAGATATCCCTGTAATCATGTCTCCTTAATGGCTAGAAAATCATATCGGTTGCCTTAATTTGTGCCATTGGTTCACCTATCTTACTCCAAATCTTCATGTAGTCAGATACAAGCAGTTAGGCTTGTCTTTTTGCTATTTTTAATCATCCAAACTTTTCTTTGCACTGTGGCCCTATTTGCTTCTGTCCTTGATTACTCTAACTACGTTTTTTTTTGCATTTTAGTGTTCTGACTTTTACTAGAGTTGTTATCTTTTTTTACTTTGTCATCCTGTTTTGATTCCCACCCCACTGCAATTCTAATTTAAACCCACTTCAACCACATTGGCAAATGCTTTTCCTACAACATCAGTCTCTATCCTGTTGAGGAGCAGCCCAATCAGTTTGTAATGGTCCCACCTTCCCCAGGCCCGATCATAATGTCACAGGAATCTGAAATTCTTCCCCTTGCACCATCTTTCCAGCCAACTATTCAACTGATATACTTTGCTTTTTCTGTTCTGACTAGATGCGGCACTGATCGGAATCCTGAGGTAATCACCTTTGAGATCCTACTTTTCACTTTACTTCTGAACTGTCTATGTTCTGCTTTTAGGATCATATCCCTTTTTTTAACTAATGAGTTCACCTCCCCCTTCAGAAAGTTCTGTGGCAGCTAAGAGCAATTTTCACCAAAAACCAGAGAGGCAACACACCATCTTGGCATCTATTGGCAGCAACGTAAACATTCATCTATTCCCCTTACAACTGAATCCTGTATAACTATAGCATTACCTCTATTTCTCCTTCTCTCTATTGAAACAGAGCAACTGTGGTGGAACAAATTTAGCTCTGACTGTTTCCCCCTAAGAAGTCATTCTCCTCAATAGTATCCAAAATTATATGGTTTTTCAGGGGAGTAGCCACGTGATTTCTGCAATGTCTCCCTAGTCATCTTACTGTGCCAAATGGCCATTCATTCCCTTTCTGCCCATGGAGCCAGAGCTTGCATTGTAGCCACCTCTCTGTACGGGCTATCTATGATACTTTCAGCTTTGTGGATGCTCCACAGTATCCTCAGCTGCCACTCCAGCTCCAAAACCGAGGCTTCCAGGAGCTGCAGCTGGAGACATCCCCTGCACACATGCTGGCCCCAGGTACTGGAAATGTGCCTGACTTCCCACATAGTGCAGGAGAAGTGCACACTGGCTATTAACTCTCTTAAAATGACTTACCCCTTCAGTTTAAATCTTAAAAGAGCTCTTACCATCAAATAACATCAGTTGCTTAAGGGCCTTCTTTCTTGGACCTTGTTGAAACAGAATATAGCCCTTGCAAACGATAAATCGCTAAACAAAAGCTATATAAAATGTAGGCAATATTAGTATTGCAAATGCTTAATGTCTGCACTGACCCAATCAGGAATCTTCCACTTGCCTCGTGTGACTTTAGAGTCCTGATATCACCTCAAGTGCTGTGCCTCTGGTTTGAATATAAGAAACACTCAGCTGCTCCTGTGAAAGTTTTCCTGTTGCTCTGCTTAGCTGCTCCATTGGCAGATTCGCTCTTCCTCTCTGACCTCTAGTGCTCTACGCTGTAAGAGTTCCTTTGGATCACTCTTTCCTCTTATTCTTAGATTTCATAAGACCTTACTTTGCTGTTAAAAAGGAGAAGTACTCACTGATGAGAGATAGGAGAGACTGATCACCTCCTCCCTCTTTCACTTAACATTCTGTTTCACCAAACTCCAGTTGCACTCTCTTACAACAAAGCTGCACGCAAATTAGACAAGGCAGCACTGAACAAAAGCTGACAACACAGCGTCTAATTCAAAGGGTTCTGTCACTGTATTGGACAGGTTGTCCAATTAACTATCTGAGTACCTGTAAATTCCTATTTCAATGGTTCAGCTTAATTTTGATCATAGCCCTAGTCTCAGACTTCCCTACTAGCAGGGAACATTTCTTCCAACAAACTCTACCTATTCCATTCAATTTCATGACAAAATTAAACCTTAACTTTCCCAATACCATGGAATGCAATGACTTAGCTTGTCTAGTCTCTTATTGTTTGACCATTTCCTTACAGACGCCATTTACAACAGAACCTCATTGGTGAAGATCAGTTTTAACATTTACCTATGTTGCCATCAGAACTTTCCCAAATACTTCACCAATGCACATACATTAGAAGCATCAAGTTGGCAACAGTCACCTGGAGACTGAATTCATTGCATGTGTTAAGAGATGATTTCTTAGAACATTATGTTGTGGAACCAACCAGGGAGCAGGCTACTCTGGATTTAGTATTATGTAACATGGGAAGATTAATTGATGACATCATAGTTAAGGATCCTCTAGCGAGTAGTGACCATTGTATGATAGAATTCAAAGTTCAGTTTGGGGTGAGGAAGTGGAGTCCCACAGTAATATTCTGGAATGATACAAAGGAACTTGCATAGGCATGAGAACAGATTTTGCACAAGTGGATTGGGCAGGAAGGCTAAAAGGTAAAACAACAGAGAAGCAGTAGCAATTGTTTCAGGAGCTACTCATTTCCTCACAACTGAATATATCCCAGTGAGCAAGAATGATCGCAAGGCATGTAAAAAACATCCATGGCTGCACTAGGAGGTCAACGACAATATAAAGTCAAAAGCTAAGGGATACCATATTGCAAAGGCCAGTGGTCAGCTGGAAGATTGTGAAACTATCACATATAAACAAAGGGATACTAAAAATGAATAAAAATTATGAAAGTAAACTGGAACAAAATATCAAAAAGGATAGCAAAAGCTTCTATAGGTATGTAAAAGGGAAGAGAATTGCTAAGGTGAAAGTTGAACCCTTGGAAGATGAAACTGGAGCGTGAATAGTGGGTAGCACTGAAATAACAGCGATGCTAAATCAGTAGCTTGCCTCAGTTATCATGGTTGAGTACCATTGCAATTAGAATGGGCAAGTCAGAGGCAACAGAAAGTGTAGAACATAGAACAATCAACAGTGATTGGGGAAAGGCACTCAGCAACCTATTAGGATTGATGACAGACAAGACCTCAGGCCTAATGGCTTCCATCCTAGGGTATTAAGGAAGTGGTGGTGGAGATAATGGATCCTTTGGTTACAATATTCTAAAATTCCCTCGACACAGGAAAGGTTCCAGTGGATTGGAAAAATGCTAATGTAATGTCATTATTCAAAACGGGAAGAAGGCAATATGTGGGAAATTACAGGCCAGTTAGTTTATCATCCATTATTGGGAAAGTGCTAGAATCAATTATCAAAGAAGCAATATCAGGACATTTGGAATGTCAAAATCTATCAATCAGTCAGCATGGTTTTATGAAGTGCAAATGATAATGATAAGAAAGTTGGCATTAAGGCACTTTACCTGAATGCTCGTAGCATTCGCAACAAAGCAGATGAACGAATGGCACAGATCATCGTGAATGATTATGATGTGGTAGGCATCACAGAGACGTGGTTGCAGGAGGGTCAGGACTGGCAGTTACATATCCCAGGATTTTCAACTTATCGAAAAGACAGGGAGACAGGCAGAGAGGGCGGAGTTGCCTTGTTCGTTAAGAACAAAATTAAATCTATGGCACTGAATGACATAGCATTGGATGATGTGGCGTCTGTGTGAGTGGAATTGAGGAACCACAAAGGCAAAAAAACCATAATGGGAGTTTTGTACAGACCTCCTAACGGTGGTCAGGACCAGGGGCGCAACATGTTCCAGGAAATAGAGAAGGCATGTCAGAAAGGCAAGGTCACGGAGATCACGGGAGACTTCAATATGCAGGTGGACTGGGTAAATAATGTTACCAGTGGATCCAAAGAAAGGGAATTCATGGAATGCTTTCAGGATGGCTTTTTGGAACAGCTTGTCATGGAGCCCACAAGGGAGCAGGCTATTCTGGACCTAGTGCTATGTAATGAACCAGACTTTATAAAAAATCTTAAAGTAAGGGAACACTTAGGAAGCTGCGATCATAATATGGTAGAGTTCAGTCTGCAGTTTGAAAGAGAGAAGGCAAAATCAGCTGTAATGGTGTTACAGTTAAATAAAGGTAATTATGAGGGCATGAGAAAGGAACTGACGAAAGTAGACTGGAAGCAGAGCCTAGCGGGGAAGACAGTAGAGCAAAAATGGCAGGAGTTTGTGGGTATATTTGAGGACACTGTACCGAGGTTCATCCCCAAGAAAAGAAAGATTATCCAGGGAGGGATTAGACAGCCATGGCTGACAAAGGAAGTCAGGAAATGTATTAAAGAAAAAGAGAGATCCTATAAAGTGGCCAAGAGCACTGGGAAATCAGAAGATTGGGAAGGCTGAAAAACAAACAGAGGATAACAAAGAGAGAAATAAGGAAGGAGAGGATCAAATATGAAGGTAGGCTAGCCAGTAATATTAGAAATGATAGTAAAAGTTTCTTTCAATACATAAGAAACAAACGACCGGCAAAAGTAGACATTGGGCCACTTCAAACTGATGCTGGAAGCCTAGTGATGGGAGATAAGGAAATAGCTGCAGAACTTAACAAGTACTTTGCGTCAGTCTTCACAGTGGAAGACATGAGTAATATCCCAACAATTAAAGGGAGTCAGGGGGCTGAGTTGAGTATGGTTGCCATTACAAAAGAGAAAGTGCTAGAAAAGCTAAAAGTCTTAAAAATTGATAAATCTCCTGGCCCCGATGGGCTACATCCTAGAGTTCTGCGGGAGGTGGCTAAGGAAATAGTGGAGGCGTTGTTTGAGATCTTTCAAAAGTCACTGGAGTCAGGGAAAGTCCCGGATGATTGGAAGATCGCTGTTGTAACCCTCTTGTTCAAGAAAGGATCAAGACAAAAATGGGAAATTATAGGCCAATTAGCCTAACCTCGGTTGTTGGTAAAATTCTAGAATCCATCATTAAGGATGAGGTTTCCAAATTCTTGGAAGAGCAGGGTCGGATTTGATCAAATCAACATGGATTTAGTAAGAGGAGGTCGTGCCTGACAAACCTGTTGGAATTCTTTGAAGAGGTGGCAAGTAGGTTAGACCAGGGAAATCCAGTGGATGTGGTCTATCTAGACTTCCAAAAGGCCTTTGATAAGGTGCCACACGGGAGGCTGCTGAGCAAGGTGAGGGCCCATGGTGTCCGAGGTGAGCTATTGGTATGGATTGAGGTTTGGCTGTGTGACAGAAGGCAGAGAGTTGGGATAAAAGGTTCTTTTTCAGAATGCAGCTGGTGACAAGTGGTGTCGTGCAGGGTTCAGTGTTGGCGCCACAGCTGTTCACGTTATATATTAATGATCTGGATGAAGGGACTGGGGGCATTCTAGCGAAGTTTGCCAGTGATAGAGTCAGGGTCGGTTCCTGAGGATTGGAGGGTGGCTAATGTTATACCACTTTTTAAGAAAGGTGGGAGAGAGAAAGCAGGAAATTATAGTCCAGTTAGTCTGACCTCAGTGGTGGGAAAGATGCTGGAGTCTATTATAAAGGATGAAATTGCGGCACATCTGGATAGTAGTAACAGGATAGGACAGAGTCAGCATGGATTTATGAAGGGGAAATCATGCTTGACCAATCTTCTTGAATGTTTTGAGGATGGACGAGGGAGATCCAGTAGATGTAGTGTACCTGGACTTTCAGAAAGCTTTTGATAAAGTCCCACACAGGAGGTTAGTGAGTAAAATTAGGGCGCATGGTATTGGGGGCAAAGTACTAGATTGGATTGAAAATTGGTTGGCTGATAGGAAACAAAGGGTAGTGATAAATGGCTCCATTTCGGAATGGCAGGCAGTGACCAGTGGGGTACCGCAGGGATCCGTGCTGGGACCGCAGCTTTTTACAATATTTGTTAATGATATAGAAGATGGTATCAGCAATAACATTAGCAAATTTGCTGATGATACAAAGCTGGGTGGCAGGGTGAAATGTGATGAGGATTTTAGGAGATTACAGGGTGACCTGGACAAGTTAGGTGAGTGGGCAGATGCATGGCAGATGCAGTTTAATGTGGATAAATGTATGGTTATCCACTTTGGTGGCAAGAACAGGAAGGCAGATTACAACCTCAATGGAATCAATTTAGGTAAAGGGGCAGTCCAGAGAGATCTGGGTGTTCTTGTACACCAGTCAATGAAGGCAAGTATGGACCTGGACCCCATATACAAACCACTACAGCTGAAACTGACACCCGGAAACGGCAAGAACATCCATCAACAGACACATCGACCTGGACCCCACATACAAACTACTACAGCTGAAACTGACACCCGGAAGCGGCAAGAACAAACCACTATAAATACTGGAAGAAACATCAAAGCTGCGCTTCACAGGAGGCTCCAATAGCACTGATGATGTTCCCTAGCCAGGGAACGAAACGTTTGCAGCAAAAACTTCCAGCTCGGCGAACAGAACCACAACGAAGGCAAGTATGCAGGTACAGCAGGTAGTGAAGAAGGCTAATAGCATGCTGGCCTTCATAACAAGAGGAATTAAATATAGAAGCATAGAGGTGCTTCTGCAGCTGTGCAGGGCCCTGGTGAGACCACACCTGGAGTACTGTGTGCAGTTCTGGTCTCCAAATTTGAGGAAAGACATTCTGGCTATTGAGGGAGTGCAGTGTAGGTTCACGAGGTCAATTCCTGGAATGGCGAGATTACCTTACACTGAAAGACTGAAGCGACTGGGCTTGTGTACCCTTGAGTTCAGAAGACTGAGTGGGGATCTGATTGAGACATATAAAATTATGAAAGGATCGGACAGTCTGGCAGCAGGAAACATGATTCCGCTGATGGGTGAGTGCCCAACCAGAGGACACAGCTTAAAAATATGGGGTAGACCATTTAGAACAGAGATGAGGAGAAACTTCTTCACTCAGAGAGTGGTCGCTATGTGGAATGCTCTGCCCCAGAGGGCAGTGGAGGCCCAGTCTCTGGATTCATTTAAGAAAGAGTTGGATCGAGCTCTCAAAGATAGTGGAATCAAGGGCTATGAAGATAAGGCAGGAAGAGGTTACTAATTAGGAATGATCAGCTATGATCATATTGAATGGCGGTGCAGACTCGAAGGGCTGAATGGCCTACTCCTGCACCTATTGTCTATTGAAATTGATACGAAGTTAGGTGGACAGGCAGGTAGTACTGAGGAAGTGGGGAGGCTGCAGAAGGATCTAGACAGTTTGGGAGCGTGGTCCAGGAAATGGCTGATGAAATCCAATGTGAACAAATGCGAGGTCTTGCACTTTGGAAAAAAGAATACAAGCATGGACTACTTTCTAAACGGTGAGAAAATTCATAAAGCCAAAGTACAAAGGGATCTGGGCGTGCTAGTTGAGGATTCTCTAAAGGTAACCATGCAGGTTGAATCCGTGATTTAGAAAGCGAATGCTATGTTGTCATTTATCTCAAGAGGGGTGGACTATAAAAGCACCGTTGTGCTACTGAGACTTTATAAAGCTCTGGTTAGGCCCCATTTGGAGTACTGTGTCCAGTTTTGGTCCCCACACCTCAGGAAGGACATACTGGCACTGGAGCATGTCCAGCAGAGATTCACACGGATGATTCCTGGAATGGTAGGTCTAACATGCGAGGAGCGGCTGAGGATCCTGGGATTGAATTCATTGGAGTTTAGA
Source organism: Hemiscyllium ocellatum (assembly GCF_020745735.1). NCBI lineage: Eukaryota > Metazoa > Chordata > Chondrichthyes > Orectolobiformes > Hemiscylliidae > Hemiscyllium > Hemiscyllium ocellatum. The sequence goes on from NC_083402.1 coordinate 108,857,371, forward strand.
AGATTAAGGGGAGATCTAATAGAAACTTACAAGATAATACATGGCTTTGAAAGGGTGGACGCTAGGAAATTGTTTCCGTTTGGCGAGGAGACTAGGACCCGTGGACACAGCCTTAGAATTAGAGGGGGTAAATTCAGAACAGAAATGTGGAGACATTTCTTCAGCCAGAGAGTGGTGGGCCTGTGGAATTCATCGCCGTAGAGTGCAGTGGAGGCCGGAATGCTAAATGTCTTCAAGGCAGAGATTGATAAATTCTTGATGTCACAAGGAATTAAGGGCTACGGGGAGAATGCGGATAAGTGGAGTTTAATGCCCATGAGCCATGATTGAATTGCGGAATGGACTCGATGGGCCGAATGGCCTTACTTCCACTCCTATGTCTTATGGTCTTATGGCCTCAAATCATGTTTGACTAATTTATAGAATCATAGAGATGTACAGCATGAAAACAGGCCCTTCCGTCCATCTCGTCCATGCCAACCAGAGATCCAAACCCAATCAAGTCCCACTTGCCAGCATACGGCCCATATCCCTCCACACCCTTCGTATTCATATACCCACCCAGATGCCTTTTAAATGTTGCAACTGTACCAGCCTTCACCACTTCCTCTGGCAGCTTAGAGTCCTTTGAAGGTGTAACAAACAAAGTGGACAATGGAAATCCTGTAGATATAATATATCTGGACTTCCCGGAAGGTCTTTGATAAGGTGCCGCACAAAAGTTGAATTCACAAGGTTGGATCAAATGGGGTTGGGGCAATTTACTAACTTGGTTAAGTGACTGGCCTTTGGACATAAGACAGAGTCAGGATATGTTTTTTTGGATGGCAAGAAGTAACTAGTGCAGTGCCACAGGGTTTAGTCCTTGGACCCCAGCTATTTACAAGCTTTATTAATGACTTGGATACAGGGATAAAAGCTCTATAGCCAAATTGTGAATGACACAAAAATGGGTGGAACAGTAAACTGCAATGAGGAAATAAGAACCTTACAAATAGATATAGATAGGTTAGGAGAGTGGGCCAAAATATGGCATTTGGAGTTTAACAAGGATAAGTGTGAGGTCTTGCATTTTGGTCAAAAAAAGAGATGGCGACATATTATCTAAATGGGAGAGACTTCATGGTGCTCCAGTGCAGAGGGATCTGGGTGTCCTTGTTCATGAGTCATAGAAAACTAGCATGCATGTACAGCAAATAATAAAGAAAGTGAATGGAATGATGGCCTTTATAGGTAAAGGATTAGAATATAAATGTAAGGAAGTACTGTTGTAACTACACAAGGCATCAGTGAGACATCAGCTGAGAATTGTGCACAGATTTGGTCCCATTTTTTGAGGAAAGATGTAATGGCAATAGATGCAGTTCAGAGGAGGTTCACCAGATTGATCCCACAAATGACGGGTTTGCCGTATAAAGAGAAATTTAACAGTTTAGGCCTATACTGTCTGGAATTTGGAAGGATGAGGGGAGATAAAATTGATGTTTTCAAGATGATTAAAGGTTTGGATGAAATCAATGTGGAATGGATGCTTTCTGTTGTGGAGCATTCTCGGATGAGAGATTGTAATCTTAGGATAAGGGGTAGCAAATTTAAAAAAAGAGTTGAGGAGAAACTACTTCTCCCAAGGTGTTGTGAACCGGTGGAATTTGTTACTCCAAAGTGCAGTGGGTGCTGAGACAGTGAGTAAATTTGAAGAGTTAGAGAGATTCTTCATTGATAATAGTTTGAAGGGTTATGTGGAGAAGGCAGGAAAATGGGGGTGAGGAGCCTATCATCCATAATCAAATAGCAGAGCAGTTTCAGTGGGCCAAATGGTCTATTTCTGTCCCTCTGCCTTATCAACTTATAAACTAGATGATGATCATTGTCCGTCTTCAGCTTGAAGGATAAATAAGAGGTGGAGCTAAGGTTGAGCTTGGTTACTTTGGTAGTGCATGTCACAGCCTCAGAACTTGCTGTACATCAATAAACTTCCTATTACCTGTGCTCAAGCTGTTCCTTGATATGCTTCCTTGTTTTGGTTCTCTGAATGCTTTATAATATTAAGCACCCAAATCAAGTCATATCCGCCCTGTGATGATGAACATAGCCCAAGTTGTTCAGATCTTTTTTCATACTTGCTGAGTATGTTTTACTAAGTACAAATAAAATACCTTTATTGTCCTATCACATCATTGTTTTTTCTCAAACATGCTGCCACTACACTTTGATATTTGCTCATGGACTAAGCTTTTGTGATCAGACTTGGCATAATTTATCTCGCTTTAAGAAAGGCTATCTCATCATTGTTGTACTATCATCAGGTTCAGCAATTTTGGATGCATTGGAAGTTTATGACAATGTTTCGATTTACATATTGAGTGATTCTTCACACAGAGGAAAGCTTTAGTGGTGAAGTAACAAGTAAACCCATATAACATGTTATTTGATAATGCTTTTGATTTCATGAAAGGAGGTACAGAAATTGAAGTTATTGTTGAGCTGATAAAAGAGGAGCACTAGAATTACATTTTGAAAATTCTGCAATGTTGAATATTGCCAACAGGATCAAATCATAACAAATAACACTGTAGCATTTCCAGCTACTATTGTCTTGATTATGTTAAATTTGCTTCATAAATGTGCCTGGATCGGATAGTTTTGAATCTCAACTTTAGAATTTGTGCATGAATGTTAGTGATAACACATGAAATTCATTGGGAAATATATTTCAATGCTGTGAATAAATGAAATTATTTTAAAAAGTGGTTATAAGAAATCAAGAGTTGAAACTTTATAGTTTTAAGGGTTTCAGAATCACTTACACAAGCTTGTCACATAGACCATACTAGAAATTGCATGTATGTTACGATTACTTTATACCACATTTGTGAGATATTTAATAGATCACATGATTTGAACTCTCACTGAAACATATTCATGTTTATGAATATTCTATTTATAGAAATGTACAGTTTTCAGCAGATTGCACTGAGCTCTCGTCTGGTGCAGCCTACAGAGCAGCATTTGGTTGACATTGATGTTAATGCATCCCTTTTCTTCCTGATGGATCTGGCCCACGGTTGATGCTGCACCAGTGTTGATGCAAAAGCGTGGCCTTTATTGCTGCCTCCATCAATCTGGCGAATGTACTCACTGAAATCCCCTGGTGCCTGATCATACTGGTTGTTGTATTCGTCAAACACTTGATCAGCATAAGATGGCTCGGTTTCCTGGTTGTTGTCACTGCCAAAGATTTGAGGATTTCTCATGGTGTCCATCTGCTTGGAGTAATCTTTATCATCTGAGATCTGGAAAGGATCTAGAACAAAAATAATATGTTTAATAACATATGTATTCGTATCATATGCGGCTAATTCCTGCTCTCTTTTGTTTGAGAGAAATGTTCTAGTCCCTGGACTCACAAAAGCATTCTACTTTCATGTGTACCATTGTATTTTGATTTCAAACATATTTTGTTAAATATATATTGGTCATATGGTCAGAGAAATAATTAATAGCGAACCAAAATTTGATAATCACTACTTGATCTACATTGCAAAGAAAGTGAAAGAAATTATAATTGAACCTCAAGTGAAAAAATCTCCAGTCTGAAGAGGAGTGACTGCATAAGAGATGTTACTGATTCTAACATGTTGAGGTAAACATCGTTGGTTGATAGTAGGTAAATATTTTCTAGAACTTGAAATATAGTCTTTTTTTCTCTTTTCTCTTCTAGTGCCACACCCATTCCTGCCAATGGGAAGTTCATATTTGTAGCTTTGATTTGAAAGTTTCTATTCCCTGCTTGATGGTTGACAATTCTGCTCTTTTATTACATAAGTCACTGTTTAACTGTATCTGATAGCTAGCTACCTGTTGAATGGGAGTCAGTCATGACTCCTGGCATTCAGGCTACATCAGAGCTTTTTTTCCTTCCAATTGTGTCTCCAATCCAATTTGTTGTCTTTTCTCAGCCAAACCCTTCAAATATCTCTCACCATCCTTTTCTATCCCCAATTCTGGAAAGAAGATAAGCAGAAAGTAACTTACAAAACTGATGGCATCGCAGTATTAGTTGATGGAAGTGGACTACTGATAATTACCAATTGTAAATTAACTCTATTGTGCACACTATGGGCCAAGGGTTGCATGGGCTTTATCACCTTCCAAGTTCAGGTGCAATATTCTCTTTCCTGCCTTCCTCCTGCATACAGCCAGCTAGTCTTCCACCAGCTGACCAATTAGAACTGCTCTCTTGGTCTTTCCCATTTCTACTCTCAGTGCCTCATGCAGAATGCTCATTGAATAAGGTTCCGGTTTGCAAATCAGTGGAAATATGTACCATATTAAATTGAAATCTCAATATCCATGGCTTTCCTCCCTGATTTTGCCCCGGTTAGGAATATGGTCATCATAGTTCAGGCTTTATTCAAAGATCCCACTGTCAATTTAAAGCACTAACAACTTCCATGAAAATGTGATCAGGATATTTGGTGATTGATCTGCCCAGGAAAACTCATACATTTCTCACAACGCTGTGATTTCAAATAAAGGGTAACTGCCGGCTGACAGCTGCACCAGTCCTTCACCCCCCTGAAAGTTATTGCCAATGCTGAAATAAGGACTGAGAATGAGTATCAGTCAGCACTTGGAAAAGAGCAGTCCTCTGCCATCAATTGTGCTGACAACAGTCCTCACATTGACTTGTTTTTCAGAACTTACCTCGTACGGTAAATGTTTCTACCCAAGCTCAAAACAGACTGGACGGTGATTTCTATTGGCATGTTCAGAACTGATGCACTTTCTGCACAAGAATCTACAAGAGGGGCAAGCTCTCGCAAGTAAAATTGGAATCAACATTTTATCATTTCCACTCAAGCTGACATTTTGGAGTGCGGCATTTCATAAATGACTATTTCAGTTTTAATAGTATACAGGTACCACTCAGATTCCCGACTTTTGCAGAGCCTCCGCAAATACCTCTCCAATGCAATATTGTTTAAAACACTCGCTTTTTAGATAAGGATGCAGCAATTAAGATTTTTTTTAATTGAATGCTCACCGTTCTGGTCATCCAGAAGCCTCGCCCAGCGAGAAGACCCACAGGTTTCTACGATCGCTCGGATGAAGTCGCGGCCGCACACCCTGAGTATTTCTTCCCCACTTCCCGAAGACTGGGACAGGACCGAAACGGGAAAGGAGGTCAGCAACAGGTTGATGATCAGAACACACACCAGGCACTTCATCTCAGCTCACAAGTGTTGAGCGTGGGCTTCTCAGGAATCGTAGCTCTGGGGTGTGTTTCTCTCGCGGATGCTCGGACTGTTGGCAGAAAGATGTCAATATTGTAGTGACTCTCTCCCTCTTGTCACTGCCTTCTACATGTCCGATCCGCTGCCCTTTATATCGCTGTTTTTCCTCCTTCCCTCTGACCCACCGCCTTTTTTTTAAAGCATTTATCCCTCCCTCTCTCCCTCTGACGTCTTCGGGATGTTCTTGGCAGATTGGCAGATACACTCCCTTTGGCTCACTGTCACATTTAGAATTGAGGGACTGATCGGAAACTGCGTCGATCAGCAATGCCTTTATCTTCTCCTGTCCCTCAAACACTTGGTTATCCTTCGAACCCGCCTTTTAATTTTCCAGTTTTCCTAATAGTTTAACCTTTCGATTCATCTCACTTTCTCTTGTTTTACCAGTTTTATCGATAATGCAGCTCTTGTCTTCTTGCTGCTTTCATCTTTCATTTCATGTACAGCTTCCGCCATCTCTCAAATTAAACTTCCTTTTATCCCAATCGTGTCTCCTCCTTGCTCTCTCATTTATTAATATCGCTCGTTAACTTGTTTTTCAGAAATTACTCTAGTGCTTCCACTATTTCTACATAAACCTACACCTTATCCTCCATCCTGAATGTGAATTTGTCAAAGTCACACATCTGAACTTCTCCATATGGAGTTCATCATGTTGATGCTCTTCTGCTTGGTATGTTTTTAACGTGTGAGCGTTGGTAGCTGTTGATGATGACAATCTTTGATCCATTTATTGATATTATGTTATTAATCCTTCTTAATGTTATTTGACACGTTGTCTGCTCACATCATATCAGGAATAGTAAAAGCATGATTTGGAACCTGTTCTACCATTGTCACAAGATGGTTTCAGCTCACTGCTGGCACAGTACCAATTAAACTCAAGTGCACACCTCCCAGTAACCCTGTACCTAATCCCTGTTCAAATATGCTGCACCTTTTCCTCATAAATGATCATGGTTTCTATCCTATCTCCTTGCACTCAGTGACCATTTTAAAGTTTTGTGTCTATTACTGGTTCCCCTATCAAGTAAATGCCCACTTTTGTTTAACACAGAAGTTCGGTAAATCTTGCACTTTTTTACTCCATTAATCAAAAACTGCTCATAGTTGTCTGTATTCTTATTCGAGAAAATCTACATTGTGTATTCCCTGTGATCTTATCCTCCTTTTTGTAAGAGTCATTAATCCAACTCTACATTGTACTCTGTAATGTAGAAACATTGCTTGCATATATTTATTGTCAATTATACATTTATTTTTCTAGTTAATATTTCTATTAATAAACTCCAATGTATTACTGAAAAGTACATTTTAAGTTTTCTGTCTTGCTGACATTATGACAATTGCAAGATATACCGACATAAAAGAAAAATAATATTTATTCTGTGTAAATGCTGATGGATTGGCAAGTGAAGTAAGATCAGTTGAATCATTGCCGAGTTGTATGCACTAATTAATGAAGACTGACAAATAAATGCCAAGCTTTGTTTAAATTTTAGAGCAGGAAGGTTGTCTCTGATGATCACGACTTTGCCCCGAGGAATGGACTTGTGTACATGTTCTACATGTTTACAAATATCAGGATCTTGTGTAATGATATATTTACTATCCAGTATACACATATTGTGTATACTGACTTATTCTGTGCACATTCTGTACACACTGTATACAGATACATTCTGTATCTGACTTAAAATTATAATTTGGTGGTCAGATTAATTCGTCGTACACTCAGGATTATCTAACAAATGTTGTCAAACCATTAAGAACATCTAGTTTCAAAGGCTGTGCTGTGTGTTTTGCAAGTGTGGGCTAATTGAGTATGGTCAGTACTTCCTTGTTGTATACACCTGAAGGTATATTCTGTTTAATATGTTCCACCAGTCTTTAGGTTTCCTAGCCGATATAACTGGCATTGCTCTCTTGTTGAAATCCATTTGATGTATCTCATTGTGTGACCGAAAGAAGCATGTATTGGCTTGGTCACAGTATCATTTTCATGGAGAACACTGTGCCTGTTGCTGTATAGTACTTTTGTGGCAGACAGAAGTAAAGAACTCCCTCTCTCGCCACCAGATGATTTCTCCAGTAGGATATCTGGGAAGGGAAATTATTTGATTGTTCCACTACAAAGGTGAACTGGCAATCTTCATTAACTGGGGTATTCTCCATGGCAATGCCGATCCCATTCAGAATTGGTTTGCCAACCATTCTGCAGTTTCCTCTCATAGTACACTTCAGTTTGTCGTTATCATAACATGATGGAATTTGATATTAAGTATGATTGTGAGAAATTTGAGTCAGAAACAAAACTAGGTTTAACTAAAATGAAGGGAATCACAATGAAATGAGAAGTTAGTTAGATAAAGTGGATTGGGCAGATAGATTAGCAGGAAAGACAGTAAGCAAGTAGTGGCAGGCATTTAAGGGCATAGTTCATAACTCTTAACAAAAATACATCCCAGAAAAGAGGGAAAATAATAACAGAGATATAAACCAATCCAGGAAGTTATCAAAGGAAGTTAAGGAGAGTATAAAGTTGTAAGAAAAATATATAAGGAAAAAATCCCAAGGCTGGAATCAATACAGAATCCAGCAAAATGGCACCAAAAAGATAATAAGCAAAGGGAAAATAAACAACAAGGGCAAACTAGCAAGGAATATAAAAAAAACTGACAATAAGAGCATCTTTAAATATATAAAAAGGAAGAGCGAATGAATGCTGTATCTTCAGAAGATGAACCTGTGGTGATGGTTATGGGGAACAAGGAATTGGTAGAGGAATTATACTGTCAGTCTTTATGGTGGAAGCTACTTTGAACATGCCTAACAACAGTGGGGAATTAAGTGCCATTACCATCACTAGACAAGCAGTTTTAGAGAAACTAATGGGGCTAATGGCAGATAAGTTATACAGGTGTACAGCATGGAAACAGATCCTTTGGTCCATCTCGTCCATGCCGCCCAGATATCCTAACCTAATCCAGTCCCATCTAGTAGCACTTGAACCATATCAGCCTAAAACCCTTCCCATTCATATACTCACTCAGATGCCTTTTAAATGCTGCAATTGTACCAGCTTCTACCACTTCCTATGGCAGCTCATTCCATACATGCACCACTCTCTGCATGAAAAAGTTACTTATTAGGTCTCTTTTACATCTTTCCCCTCTCACCCTGAACCTATACTCTCTAGTTCTGTACACTCCGACCTTGTCTACTTATCCTATCCATCCCCGTTATGATTTTATAAACCTCGATAAGGTCACCCCTCAGCTTCCGACGTTATAATGCAGCGATCTCTAAGGAGGGTGCCTGTAACCAGAAAGGTGGATTGAAGTGTGTATACTTCAATGCCAGAAGTATAAGGAATAAGGTAGGTGAACTTGCAGCGTGGGTTGGTACCTGGGACTTCGATGTTGTGGCCATTACAGAGACGTGGGTAGAACAGGGACAAGAATGGCTGTTGCACATTCCAGGGTTCAAATGTTTTAGTAGGATCAGACATGGGGGTAAAAAAGGGGGAGGCGTGGCATTACTTGTCAAAGACAGTATCACAGCAGTGGAATGGACGATGGAAGAGGACTTGCCATCTGAGGTAGTTTGGGCTGAGGTTAGAAATAGGAAAGGTGAGGTCACCCTGTTAGGTGTTTTCTACAGGCCTCCTAATAGTCCTAGAGAAGTAGAGGATAATATTGCGAGGATGATTCAGGAAAAGAGTGAAGGTAGCAGGGTGGTTGTTATGGGGGACTTTAACTTCCCAGATATTGACTGGGGGAGCTATAGCTCGAGTTCATTAGATGGGTCGGTGTTTGTACAATGTGTGCAGGATGGTTTCCTGACACAATATGTCGACAGGCCAACAAGAGGGGAGGCTATATTGGATTTGGTTCTAGGTAATGAACCAGGCCAGGTGTTAGACTTGGAGGTAGGTGAGCACTTCGGGGACAGTGACCACAACTCGGTGACTTTTACTTTAGTGATGGAGAGGGATAATCGTGCGCCGCAGGGCAAGAGCTATAGCTGGGGGCAGGGCAATTATGATGCTGTGAGGCATGACTTAGGATGTGTGGATTGGAAAAACAGGCTTCAAGAGAAGAACACTAATGAGATGTGGGGATTGTTCAAGGAGCAGCTACATCGTGTCCTCGATAGGTATGTACCAGTCAGGCATGGTGTAAAGGGCCTTGTGAGGCAGCCGTGGTTTAGTAAGGAATTGGAGTCCCTTGTGAAAGGGAAGAAGGCGGCATATGTAAAGATGAGGCGTGAAGGTTCAGTAGGGGCGATTGAGAGTTATAAGGTAGCCAGGAAGGAGCTAAAGAGGGAGCTAAGAGAAGCGAGAAGGGGACATGAAAAGTCTTTAGCTGGTAGGATTAGGGAAAACCCAAAGGCTTTCTATAGGTATGTCAAGAATAAAAGGATGACTAGGGTAGGTATCGGTCCAGTCAAGGATAGTAGTGGGAAGTTGTGAGTGGAGGCGGAGGAGATTGGAGAGACATTAAATCAGTACTTTTCATCAGTATTCACTCAGGAACAGGACACTGTTGCTGATGTGAATATGGAATCACAAATAATTAGAATGGATGCCCTGGAAATATGCAGGGAAGAGGTTTTGGGAATATTGGAAAGGATGAATATAGATAAGTCTCCTGGGCCTGATGGCATTTACCCCAGGATCCTATGGGAAGCTAGGGAGGAGATAGCAGAGCCATTGGCCTGGATTTTTATGTCGTCGTTGTCAACGGGAATAGTACCAGAGGACTGGAGGATAGCGAATGTGGTCCCATTGTTCAAGAAAGGGAGTAGGGATAGCCCTAGTAACTATAGGCCAGTGAGTCTGACTTCAGTGGTGGGCAAAGTCTTAGAGAGAATGGTAAGGGATAAGATTTATGAACATCTGGGTAGGAATAACGTGATCAGGGATAGCCAGCATGGTTTTGTGAAGGGCAGGTCGTGCCTCACAAACCTTATTGAGTTCTTTGAGAAGGTGACTAAGGAAGTGGATGAGGGTAAAGCAGTAGATGTTGTGTATATGGATTTTAGTAAGGCGTTCGATAAGGTTCCCCATGGTAGGCTAATGCTAAAACTTCGGAGGTATGGCATTGAGGATACATTAGAGGTTTGGATTAGGAATTGGCTGGCTGGAAGGAGACAGAGGGTAGTAGTTGATGGATTATGTTCATCTTGGAGCGCAGTTACTAGCGGTGTACCACAAGGATCTGTTTTGGGACCATTGCTTTTTGTCATCTTTATAAATGATCTAGAGGAAGGACTTGAAAGCTGGGTAAGCAAGTTTGCGGATGACACAAAAGTCGGTGGAGTTGTGGATAGTGAGGAAGGAAGTGGTAGGTTACAGCGGGATATAGATAAGTTGCAGAGCTGGGCGGAAATGTGGCAAATGGAATTCAATGTAGCTAAGTGCGAAGTCGTTCACTTTGGTAGGAATAACAAGATGATGGATTACTGGGCTAATGGTAGGCTACTTGGTAGTGTGGATGAGCAGAGGGATCTTGGTGTCCATGTACACAGATCTCTGAAAGTTGTCACCCAGGTAAATAGTGCTGTGAGGAAGGCATATGGTGTACTGGGCTTTATTGGCAGAGGAATTGAGTTCCGGAGTCCTGAGGTCATGTTGCAGTTGTATAAGACTCTGGTGAGGCCTCATCTGGAGTATTGTGTGCAGTTTTGGTCGCCATACTATAGGAAGGATGTGGAAGCTTTAGAACGAGTGCAGAGGAGGTTTACCAGGATATTGCCTGGAATGGTAGGAAAATCTTATGAGGAAAGGCTGAGGCACTTGGGGCTGTTCTCATTGGAGAAGAGAAGGTTTAGGGGAGATCTGATAGAAGTGTATAAGATGATTAGGGGTTTAGATAGGGTAGATACTAAGATCCTTTTACCGCTAATGGAGTCAGGTGTTACTAGGGGACATAGCTTTAAATTAAGGGGTGGTAGGTTTAGGACAGATGTTAGGGGTAGATTCTTCACACAGCGGGTTGTGAGTTCATGGAATGCCCTGCCCGTATCAGTGGTGAACTCTCCTTCTTTATGGTCATTTAAGCGGGCATTGGATAGGCATTTGGAAGTTATTGGGCTAGTATAGGTTAGGTAGGGTTCGGTCGGCGCAACATCGAGGGCCGAAGGGCCTGTACTGCGCTGTATCCTTCTATGTTCTATGTTCTATGTTCCAGGGAGAACAGCCCCAGCCTATTCAATCTCTCCCTATAGCTCAAATCCTCCAACCCTGGCAACATCCTTGTAAATCTTTTCGAACCCTTTCAAGTTTCACAACATCTTTCCGGTAGGAGGAGACCAGAACTGCACATAATGTTCCAAAGGTGACCTATCCAATATCTTGTACAGCCACAACATGACCTCCAACTCCTATACTTGATGCTCTGACCAATAAAAGAAAGCATACCAAATGCCTTCTTCACTGTCCTACCTACCTGTGATTCTACTTCCAAGGAGCTCTGCTCTCCAAGGTCTCTACATTCAGCAACACTCGCGAGGATCTTATCATTAAGTGTGTAAGTCCTGCTCTAATTTGCTTTTCCAAAATGCAGCACCTCACATTTATCTGAATTAAACTCCATCTGCCACTTCTCAGCACTTTGGCCCATCTGATCAAGATCACATTGTACTCTGAGGTAACCTTCTTTGTTGTCCACTACATCTCCAATTTTGGTGTCATCTGCAAACTTACTAACTATACCTCCTATGTTCACATCCAAATCATTTATATAAGTGATGAAAAACAATCAACTAGCACTGATCCTTTTAAGACTGCCTCCAGTCTGAAAAACAACCCTCCACCACCATTCTAGCCAGTTCTGTATTCAATACAGGCTAGTTCTCTCTGTATTCCATGAGATCTAAACTTTCTAACCTGACTTCCATGAGGAACCTTGTCGAACGCTTTACTGAAGTGAATATAGATTGTGTCTACTACTCTGCCCTCATCAATCCTACTTGTTATTTCTTCAAAACATTCAATCAAGTTTGTGAGACATGACCTCCCATGTGCAAAGCCATGTTGACTATTCCAATCAGTCCTTGCAATCCGAAATACATGTAAAGCCTGTCCCTCAGGATTCCCTCCAACAACTTTCCGACCACCAATGTCAGGCTCACCGCTCTACAGCTCCCTGGCTTTTGTCCCTGGCCCTGATAGCTTGCATCCTAGAATCCTAAAAGACGTATCTACAGAGATATATTATTTATAACTTTATTTATAATACATTATTTATAATTTTCTAACAATTCTTGGATTCTGAAGAAGAACCAGGGGATTGGAAAACAGCAAATGTGACACCCATATTCAAAAAGAGCAGTGTGGCAAAAAGCAGGTTGTCAAAGGCTGATTAGCTTAACATCTACTTTTGAAAAAATATTAAAATCAATTCTTGCAAATAATAGCAGCACATTTGGACAATCATGATCTAATCAAGCAAAGTCAACGTGACCTCACGAAAGTGAAATTGTGTCGAATTTATTAGCATTTTTGAGTAAATCTCAACCAGAATGGTTACAGGGGAACCAGTAGATGTGTTGCATTTGGACTTCCAAAAGGTGTTTGACAAGAAAAAGCAAAGTCACAGAGCCAATAGTGCTAGAGATAGTATATTAGGTTGGATGCTGCCTGAACTGCTGTTCTCTTCCAGCACCATTGATCCAGAATCTGGTTTCCAGCATCTGCAGTCATTATTTTTACCTATTAGTGTGAATAGATAATTGGCTATCGGGCAGGAAACAGTGAATGGGATAAAGATTCTGTTTTGTGTTTGGAACCTATAACCAGTGAAATTTCACAGGGATCAATGATGGGAACACAACTGTTTACTATACATTAGTGACTTGGAGGAAGGAAATGAATGCACTGTTGGCAAATTTGTAGATGATGCAAAAACAGACAGGGGAAAGAAAAATTTTGTAGAGGGATATTGATAAGTTATGCAAGTACACAAAGGTTGGTAATGTACGAAAATGTGAAGCTGTTCATTTTGGAAGGGAGATGGAAAGAACAAAGTTTTATTTAAATGGAGAAATGCTGCAGAAAGCTGTAACACAATAGGACTCAGGAATACTGGTCTAGAAATACAGAAAGCTAAATCATAGGTGCAGCAGGTAATCAGTGTCAAGAGGGCAGTGCTGGAAAACCACAGCAAGTCAGGCAGCATTACACTCCTAGTATGTTCCCCTGCCACTTCAAGAGTTGCAAAACGTGCGCTCACACCTCCCGGCTCACCTCCATCCAAGGTCACAAAGGATCCTCCACATCCAACTGAAATTTACTCCTGTATCTGTTGCACCTGATGTGGTCTCCTGTACATCGGGGAGACAGGATGCCAACTTGCAGATCATTTCAGAGAATTCTGGGTAATCCAAGATGGAGGACGGGAAACATTTCTGGCTGTAAGAGCTGCTCCTTTTTTTGAGGCATTGTCGGTGCTGGAGATGATTTCCTCGAATTCCAGGAGCAGCAATTACTGTTTTATATGCTGTTGCATTGTTTTGGAACTCTGGGAAAAAAAAAGTCAAAGCAACAGCAGTTTTAAAACGGAGAAGAGCAGACAAAGGAAGCACATAGTGAGGACAGTACAGGAGAGAGAGAGAGAGAGAGAACTTGTGCAGTTACTGCCTTTGCTGTTTTGAATTCATGTGTCGCTGGACATTGGAGTGCACCTGGGAAAATTAACAAACAGTGAATTTCACAACTAATCTTGGAGGAACCGGTTTGGGCGAAGTTCACAGCACAGAAACAGATAAGTTAATTGTTGTTTTAAGTCTGTCCAACAGAAAGGCTGTATTAGTGGGTACAGTGAGTTCTTTCTTAATTATATGTTTTTGTAGATAAGTCTTTTGATTAAACTGAAAGTATAAGCCATAGCTATTAACTTAAACTGGCGCACTGTTTTGTAGAGGAAAAAAGACAGTGTTATTTTCTGGGTCTGTAGATTGTGAAGGTACAAAAATGGCCTTTGCAGTGATATGTACTTCTTGTCAGATGTGGGAGTTTAAAGAGAGTTTAAGGGTTACTGCAGGTAATATCTGCCATAAATGCTGTTGGATGCGAGTCTTATCAAATCGAGTGGATTAGTTGGAGAGACAGGTAGAAGCGATTAGGAATTTGCAATAGCAACAGTACGTGATGGATGGCAGTTATAGGAAAGCGGGAAAGTCTCAGATAAAGTCACATAGATGGGTTAACTCCAGGAAGGGTAAGAGAGGTAGGCACATAGGGCAGGAGTCTTTTGTGGATATACCCATTTCAAACAGGTATGCTGTTTTGGAAAATGTAGGGGGTGATGGTTTCTCAGGGGAACAGAGCCCAAACAGCCAAGTTTCTGGTATTGAGACTGGCTCTAATGCAACGAGGGGTATGTCGGCTCCCAAGAGATCAATTGTGTTAGGGGATTCTATAGTCCAAGGTACAGACAGACGTTTCTGTGGCCAGCAGAGAAAATGCAGAATGCTGTCTTGTTTCTCTGGTACCAGGATCAAGGATGTCTCAGAGAGGGTGCAGAATGTTCTCATGGGGGAGAGGGGCCAGCAGGAGGTCATTGTCCACATTGGAACCAACAACATTGGAAGGGAAAAGGTTGAGATTCTGAAGGGAGATTACAGAAAGTTATGCAGGGTTTAAAAACGAGGTCCTCAAGAGTATTAATCCCAGTGCTAGGAGCTAGTGAGGGAAGGAATAGGAGGATAGAGCAGATAAATGCAAGGCTGAGGAGCTGGTGTATGGGAGAAGGATTCACATTTTTGGATCATTGGAATCTCTTTTGGGGTAGAAGTGACCTGTACAAGAAGGACGGATTGCACCTAAATTGGAAGGGGACTAATATGCTGGCAGAGAAATTTGCTAGAACTGCTTGGGAGGATTTAAACTAGTTTGGTGGGAGGGTGGGACCCCAGAGAGATAGTGAGGAAAGAGATCAATCTGAGACTGGTACAGTTGAGAACAGAAGTGAGTCAAACAGTCAGGGCAGACAGGGACAAAACAGAGAACATGGTAGGACTGATAAATTAAACTGCATTTAATTCAATGCAAGGGGCCTAACAGGGAAGGCAGATGAACTCAGGGCATGGTTAGGAATATGAGACTTGGATATCAAAGCAATTACAGAAACATGGCTCAAGGATGGGCAGCGCTGGCAGCTTAATGTTCCAGGATACAAATGCTACAGGAAGAATAGAAAGGGAGGCAAGAGAGGACGGGGAGTGGCATTTTTGATAAAGAATAGCATTACAGCTGTGCTGAGGGAGGATATTCCTGGCAATACATCCAGGGAATATATTTGCGTGGAACTGAGAAATAAGAAAGCGATGATCACCTTATTGGGATTATATTATAGAGCCCCCAATAGTCAGAGGAAAATTGAGAAACAAACTTGTAAGGAGATCTCAGCTATGTGTGAGAATAATAGGGTAGTTATGGTCGGGGATTTTAGCTTTCTGAACATCAACTGTGACTGCCATTGTGTTAAGGGTTTAGATGGAAGGAATTTCTCAAGTGCGTACAAGGCAATTTTCTGATTCAGTATGTGGATGTACCTACTAGAGAAGGTGCAAAACTTGACTACTCTTGGGAAATAAGGCAGGGCAGATGACTGAGGTGTCAGTGGGTGAGGCGGGGGGTGGGGCTGGGGGGGGGCGGGGGGAGGTGCACTTTGTGGCCAGCGACCATAATTCTATTCATTTTAAAATTGTGATGGAAAAGGATAGACCATATCTAAAAGTTGAAATTCTAAATTGGAGAAAGATCAATTTTGATGGTATTAGGCAAGAACTTTTGAAAGTTGATTGGAGGCAGACGTTCACAGGTAAAAGGGATGGCTTGAAAATGGGAAGCCTTCAGAAATGAGATAACAAGAATCCAGAGAAAGTATATTCCTGTCAGGGTGAAAGGGAAGGCTGGTAGGTATAGGGAATGGTGGATGACTGAAGAATTTGAGGGTTTGGTTAAGAAAAAGAAGGAAGTATATGTCAGGTATAGATCGGATAGATCGAGTGAATCCTTAGAAGAGTACAAAGGACGAAGAAGTATATTTAAGAGGAAAATCAGGAGGGCAAAAAGGGGACATGAGATAGTTTTGGCAAATCAAATTAACGAGATTCCAAAGGGTTTTTGCAAATATATTAAGGATAAAAGGGTAACTAGGGAGAGAATATGGCCCCTCAAAGATCAGCAAGGCGGCCTTTGCGTGGAGCCACAGAAAATGGGGGAGATACTAAATGATTATTTTGCATCAGTATTTACTTTGGAAAAGGAAATGGAAGATATAGAATGTAGGGAAATAGATGGTGGCATCTTGCAAAATGTCCAGATTACAGAGGAGGAAGTGCTGGATGTCTTGAAACAGTTAAAGGTGGATAAATCCCTCGGACTTGATCAGGTGTACTGAAGAACTCTGTGGGAAGCTATAGAAGTGATTGCTGGGCCTCTTGCTGAGATATTTGTATCATCGATAGTCACAGGTGAGGTGCCGGAAGACTGGAGGTTGGCAAACTTGGTGCCACTGTTTAAGGGTGGTAGAGACAAGCAGGGGAACTATAGACCAGTGAGCCTGACCTCACTGGTAGACAAGTTGTTTGAGGGAATCCTGAGGGACAGGATGTACATGTATTTGGAAAGGCAAGGATTGATTAGGAATAGTCAACATGCCGTTGTGCGTGAGAAATCATGTTTCACAAATTTGATTGAGTTTTTTGAAGAAGTAACAAAGAAGATTGATGAGGGCAGAGCAGTAGATGTGATCTATATGGACTTCAGTAAGGCATTTGACAAGGTTCCCCATGGGAGACTGATTAGCAAGGTTAGATCTCACGGAATACAGGAAGAACTATCCATTCGGATACAGAAGTGGCTCAAAGGTAGAAGACAGATGGTGGTGGTGGAGGGTTGTTTTTCAGACTGGGAGCCTGTAACCAGTGGAGTGCCACAAGGATCCGTGCTGGGTCCTCGACTTTTTGTCATTTACATAAATGATTTGGATATGAGCTTAAGAGGTAGAGTTAGTAAGTTTGCAGATGACACCAAAATTGGAGATGTGGTGGACAGCGAAGACGGTTACCTCAGATTACAACAGAATCTGGACCAGCTGGGCCAATTGGCCAATGGGCCGAGTGGCAGATGGAGTTAATGCACATTAATGCGAGGTGCTGCATTTTGGGAAAGCAAATCTTAGCAGGACTTATACACTTCATGGTAAGGTCCTAGGGAGTGTTGCTGAACAAGAGATCTTGGAGTGCAGGTTCATAGGTCCTTGAAAGTGGAGTCGCAGTAGAAAGGATAGTGAAGAAGGCGTTTGGTATGTTTTCCTTTTTTGGTCAGGAGTTGGGAGGTCATGTTGTGACTGTACAGGACATTGACAAGGGCACTATTGGAATATTGTGTGCAATTCTGGTCTCCTTCCTATTGGAAAAATGTTGTGAAACTTGAAAGGGTTCAGAAATGATGTTGCGAGGGTTGGAGGATTTGAACTATAGGGAGAGGCTGAACAGGCTGGGGCTGTATTCCCTGGAGTGTCGGAGGCTGAGGGGTGACCTTATAGAGGTTTACAAACTTATGAGGAGCATGGATAGGATAAATAGACAAAGTCTTGGGGTCGGGGAGTCCAGAACGAGAGGGCATAGGTTTATTGTGAGCGGAAAAAGATATAAAAGAGACCTAAGGGGCAACTTTTTCACAAAGAGGGTGGTACATGTATGGAATGATCTGCCAGAGGATGTGGTGGAGGCTGGTACAATTGCAACATTTAAGAGGCATTTGGGTGGGTATATGAATAGGAAGGGTTTGGAGGGATATGGGCTGGGTGCTGGCAGGTGGGTCTAGATTGCTTTGGGATATCTGGTCAGCATGGACAGGTTGGACTGAAGGGTCTGTTTCCATGCTGTACATCTCTATGACTCTATGACTCTCATATCTCTGGGACACCAACCCCACCACCCAATGGCTGAACACTTAATTTCCCCCTCCCATTCCACCAAGGACATGCACGTTCTGGGCCTCCTCCATCACCAAACCCTAACCACCCCGACGACTAGAGGAAGAACGTCTCATCTTCCGTCTTGGGATCTTGCAACCACACAGGATTAACATACACCGGATCATCAACGCCACACTCATAGGAATCCGATTCACTAGAGAGGAAGAAAAGGACAACCAACTCCCATTCCTAGACGTGATGGTACAGAGAACACCGAACGGAGAATTCACCACAAAGGTATGCAGGAAATCCACACACACAGACCAAGCCCTAAACTTTGAAAGCAAGCACCCCAACACACACAAAAGAAGTTGCATCAAGACACTGTTCAAAAGGGCCACAACACACTGCAGCACACTAGAACTGCAAAAAGAGGAAGATGAACACTACACAACGAATTCGCCAAAAACGGATACCCCCGCAATTTCATCAACAGATGCCTAAGGGAAAGCCAACGGAATGAGGACATGCCACAACCCAAAGGACTAGCCACACTACCATACATCAAAAACATTTCTGAACTAACAGCCAGACTACTGCGACCACTAGGACTCATAACAGCACACAAACCAACAGCCACTCTCAGACAACAACTCACCAAGACGAAGGACCCAATACCCAGCATGAGCAAAACCAATTTAGTGTACAAACTCCTATGCAAGGACTGCACAAAACACTACATAGGACAAACAGGATGACAGTTAACGATCCGCATCAATGAACACCAACTAGCCACGAAATGACAGGACCAGCTATCCTTAGTAGCCACACACTCAGATGACAAGCAACATGAGTTCGACTGGGACAACACTACTATTATAGGACAGACCAAACAGAAAACAGCCAGGGAATTTCTAGAGGCATGGCACTCATCCATTGATTCAATCAACAAGCACATCGACCTGAACCTAATATACCGGCCACTGCAGCGGACAGCTGGAACTGACAACCGGAAATGGCAGATACGAATCACTATAAATGCTGGAGGAAACATCACAGAAGGGCTTCACAGGCGGCTCCCAAGCACTGAGGATGTCACCTAGACAAGGGATGAAACACAAATTCCCAGCTGGGCGAACAAAGCCACAAAACACTGTTAAACGAAAAACTGAATGTGATGTGTGATTTTTCATGAAAAAGACTTTTTGTAAGTATGACTTTATGAAATGAACTAATACAAATCCATTTGACTTTTTTATTTTTACCATTGCTATGTTACTACAAGTTTTTGACTTCAACACTACTCAATTCATTTTAATAGCATCAACAGAGGACATTTTACAAATGTACAGCTCTAGTCAGCACCCATTGTGGGAATTTGAGGACAAGATCATTAAATTGTGATGGATTTTTCATTTACCTGTGGATTGGAAAATCTCAAACGGTCTGTTGACCTCTGAGCCCTGATTCCCAAAATTATCTGCTGCAAGATGAAAGTTCTAGTCAGAAATCCAAGTTCATAAAATGTAATGTTTTACTTTATAAAAAGAGACTGAATCTGATTCCATGTGTGGAGAATATTCTACAAACATAACGATTCAGTCAACATCATTTTATTTATCAACAGTAAGTATCAAATATTTCTCTCACAGTACAGCTGCTTGTACAGCATTGAGAAAGGAGTTGTCTTTTTGTCTTGGATATTGGAAGACCAGCTGGCATTGTGTTGTCTCTCTCAATCTCAGAGACAAACTGGTTGGTACCATCAACTAACTGCTCATGCTGTTGAGAATTTGAGGAAGAACTGTCCATTCCAGCATTCATCAACATCCTTTGAGACTTCTTTATCTACTTCTCCAGGAATGGGATATCATCTTTGAAATCCATTAACCAACCTGAAGCAGAGAGAGAGAACTCCATCTGTGTACACTGAGGATTATTGGGATTGATCGTGGTTTCTTTCCTCCCTCTATCACTACTGCACTATTTATACCCGATAATGGGATATTGTGTGATACTTGTGACTGTTCAGATATAAGACTTCACATCTCCAAAAAACAATTTGAATGTTCAATTCAATGCAGAAAACTATGGCACGATCTTCTGCAAACAGCAACAAAATGTGCAAAACATCTGTCAACTATTTCCAATACTGACTCTCTGAGCTGAAACTTGTCCTACTTTGGATAAATGTCAAATATGGCCAAAATGTAATTCATTAATCATATACTCTGCCCGCGGTAGTGACCCCATCGCCTGACATTAAGCCAATTCTACCACTTGCTGGACCCAGAGTTACTTGCCACTATTTGGATATGCCATAATGCACCATCATCCCTGGCACCAATGTTATCCTTAAAAAGCCATTTACATCTGAACAGCAACCATCAGCCTGGAGCTGCACTGCATGGTCACTAATATTTGCCCCAGAAGTGGAAGAGGTGGAAAATTAGCTTTGAGGACAGGAAACTGGGGGTCCTGGTGGGTGGGGTGATGCAGAGGAAGGTAATACTCTTCTCCGAATTTGACAGTGAAGGCCATGACACCAGATCCTGCCATTTGGTCTGAGGATGCCCCCTTCCCACCATGTCAATGTTGACTCAGTTGTCTCAAGTTATGCCTGACAGTATAGGAAGAAGGTCAATGACTTTCTCTGCTCATCCAGGCTAAGATACAAATCTTCTCACTGTACCTCTATTTTTCTATCTCTGCCTCTGCACACACCATCCATCAAAGTTTTTGTTCTATGATCTTCACCATTGCTTGCAATATCTTCTCTCTCTCACTCTCACCCACCTCAACACCTTTAATCCTGCATTACCTCTGCACTTACCCCTCACTTGCTCATGGCAACTCACCTAATGTACTTTAATTTAAAACTTGTTGATTGTGTAATATTCACCCTGCACACCATGGGAGTGAAAACGTCTTTGAAGAAAATGCTGTATAGTGGAGTTTTTAGTCCCTTTGGAACAGAATATTTGATTTATAATAACTTAGAGAGTAACAGCCAACACACATTCTCTGTAATCCCAGAGCATGAGACCAGATTCCTCCTGATTGCAGTTACATTTTTCAGACCAGTTAAATAGACAGCGAACCTTCACAACTTAGCAGAGCTGGATTTAATCTCAGCATTCTATTCAGTGGGCAGGACCACTATCATGGCATTAAATACGAGACAATGCTTCACTTCTCTGTGCTGCATAGAAGTACAGAAGGTACAGCACAGAAACGGTCAGTAAGTAAAGCTGCCTGTTTGTGAGGCTAATGTTTAAGTTGAGCATGCCGCCTTCCTCAACTGCAAGAGGATAGTTGCAAAATCCCAATATCATCACAGTGGGCCTGTCAATGCAGCGGGGGATGAGGTGACAGAGACTAACTTCTTCACAGGAGGCTGAGTAACAGCTCCATTGAGGGAAAGATGTTCAGTGCCCACTCCTTTATTGTGGACCTCAGTGTCTTCACAAGACAACCATGGGAAATGGACTAAATTGTGTTCAATGTGAAAGGAAAATTCTGCCCTCATGTGAGACACACACAGGCTCACTATCAATTAGAGTCACTGAATAACAGTCAGGAACAGAAACCTACTGATTTATTTCCCTTCCTTTTCCAATTGAAGGTTGCAAAGGCCAATTGTGTCTCTCTAATTCACTGAGTTTAACTAACAGCTTGGCTGAAAATTTTAAAAATTCATTTTTTTGTTTTCTAGGATATGACAATGTTCAGAGTTCAATAATTATTACTGCATCTGGGCTAATAGCATGTAATGTAATACTCATCGATGTAACAGCTACCCCGGCAGACTTCGATTAGCTCTCTGACAAAGTCACGACCACAGAGATTTCTGAACACATGATCATACGGAGAGAGGCCAGGCTCAACAGAGGGTAGCAGCAGTCCGACTGCAATGATGACCACCAGACACTTCATCTCAGCTCACAAGTGATCAGCTTCAGCTTCTTCTACTCTGTCCAGGAACCTAGAACAAAATACTCTGATCAATTTCGAATGATTCTACTGCACAAATCAAATCTGCATTCAATGGCAGATCTCAATTTCTTTTTCTGTTGTAAAATCAAATTAAACCAGCTTCTGTATTGTTTCAGCAGAATGATTTCCAAACCTTCTCAGTCTCTCACTTTGTTCCAACTTGTATCTTCTCCCTTTTTATAGTGACTTTGCTCCCTTACAGTAACTTATCATTATCAGGCATTAACATCTGTCCTTTTTTCTGGAAACTTCTGAACCTTACTGACACGTCATTTTGCATAATGTCTGAATCAAACATAACTATAACCCTTTAATGATTATTGTTTAGTTAAGCCCATTGTTATACCTTCTCAATATCTGTCAGTTGTGACTTTTTAATTCTTCAGTCAGAGACATTTTCTAAGTGAACAACCCAGTATCCCTCCTGCAAATCAAGGGAAGTATTCAGAAAACGAAAGCTGAGAAGAAACCTTCTGCTCATCAAAAACCCACATCACAGATCTTATCAACAAAAATTATTGAATTGTGTGAGATACTGGTTTATAGGCTCTCTATATTCAGTAATACTGGGTTCCCGTTCATTCGTTTATAACTGTTTACTAACCCCCTTGTTTCCTATAACACGGTTTCATTCATTCATTCATAAAACCACGTTTTGTGCTATTTTACTATTTACTATTATAATATAGGCCAAATTTAGATAACTCTTTCAACCATTCATGCTTTTTCACACCTTCAATTCTTAGCAGCCCTTGCTACAAGCAATATTTAGGCCTATTTATTTCTGAAAAAGTATCTAAGATTGCAAACCTATTCTGAACAATACCTTCACACTGTCATGTCTCAATGACCTACCCGAAACAATGGAAAGGTTATAATATTAATCAGCCCTAAACGACCATCTCTCGGGTCTGAATAGTTTACAGAACACCAACAGTTGCCCCAAATAGCATGTACTTGTTGAATATCTTTTAACATTGATGTGGAGGAGCTGGTGTTGGACTGGGGTGGACAGAGTTAAAAATCACACAACACCAGGTTATAGTCCAACAGGTTCATTTGGAAGCACTAGCATTTGTAGCGCCGCTCCTTCGTCAGGTTGTTGTGAAGACCATAAGACACAGAATTTACAGCAAAAGATTACTGTGTCATGCAACTGAAATGATACACCAAACACATCTGGATTGTTGTTATGTCTTTCATCTGTTAGAATGGGTTGCAGGTTTCAGTTCATTAATATGTAAATCCCAGAATTTCTTTTAAATCACCTTCTTGATATAACTTAAGGTTTTATAACAAAAGGTGACATCTCAGCTCAGACAATGCATTCAAGGTGTGTGAGGTCTGTGAGTATCCCAGTCTTGGGCCGGCCTATTCTCTTCCCAAAGTGGATTTTACAAAATATTACATGGATTGACTGCCTGCAGATTGTACATTTTTGAGCAAAATAGAATGTATCTGCAAATATAATTCTGCAAAGACAAATTCACCCCATAGACATATATGTGTGTATGTGTGCATGAGAGAGAGTGTATATGCATGTGAGTATGTGCATGTGAGTGTGAGTATGAATGCGCATGAGAGAGTGTGTGTTTCCTTGTGTGAATGAATGGGAAAGTGTGTGTGGGGGTGTGAGAGAATATGTGCGTGTATGTGTGTGTATATATATATATATATATATATATATGTATATATATGGGGGAGTTTATAAGGGGATCAGAGTTTTCATTTGTAGGATCATAAACATTAATACTGTTTCTTTGTAGTTGGAGTCTGATTGTAAGAAGCAGTAATCTACAAAAACATAGTCGGTGCTTTCTATCAATCTCATCTGAAAACCAGGTAAATTGGGTAATCTTTGTGTACTTATTTTACAATCTTTAACTTTTGCAATGTCTCCATGAATAGGGGGGGTAATTTCCAGCACCTTCCCCCAGTGGGTCTGACACTCCAGTCAATTTAAGTGTTCTCATTTCACTCAATGTTTGCACTCATAATTATTATTCCTGTAGCTTTTCCTCGTCAGATCTTCCTTCCATACCAGGCAACATCCTAGTAAATCTCCTCTGCACCCTTCCACATCCATCCTATAATGCGGTGACCAGAACTGTACGCAATACTCCAAATGTGGCTGCACCAGAATTTTGTACAATTGCAGTATGACCTCATGGTTCTGAAACTCAATCCCTCATAAAATCTAACACACTGAATGCTCTCTCTTTCTTGGAATTTTTTCATTTTACTGCCTTTCCCAATTCTACCCTCTTTCCTGAAACTCAAAATGTAATCTTTGGTATTCAAAGTATCTTTTTCTTCGGCTTGCTTGGTCTGTTTCACATCCCATAGCTTTATTTATTATTTTATGGGATGTAGAGATCACTGATAAGGCCAGCATTTGTAGTCCATGTACAATTGCCTTTAAACGAAATGGGTAGCTGGAGAGTTAAGAGTCAAGCACATTTCTGTGGGTTTCAAGTCACCTGGGGCCAGGCTGTGTAAGGATAGCAGATTGCCTTCCCTAATGAATGTTTGACAACCAGATGGGTTTGCATAACCATAAAGGATACATTCGCAGTTACCATTGCAGAGACTGCTTTCAATGTGAGACGTTAGTAATTTCATTTAAATTCCAGCCGCTGCCATGGTGGAATTTGAGTCTGTGTTCTCAATCCATAGCTTCCGCCTTTGGATTACTAGATCTGTAACGTTATTACTATGCCATCTTCTGCTTCTTCCAATTCTTGGGTGAGGGATAATTGCTTGGGCTGCAGGTTTATTAGTTCAGATCTTCTGATGTTTCACTTCATGTTAAATTTCACTCGATATCCGACTGCTTTGAGTGATACAAAGGTTAAGGCTCCTAATTTATAGAACATAGGACATTACAGTGCAGTGCAGGCCTTTCGGTCCTCAATGTTGTTCCGACCTATGGAACCAATCTGAACCCATCTAACCTGCACTATTCCATTTTTGTCCATATGTCTATCCAATAACCATTTAAATGCCCTTAAAGTTGGCAAGTTTACTACGATTGCAGGCAGTGCATTCCATTCCCCTACTACTCTCTGAGTAAAGAAATTATCTCTGACATCTGTCCTAAATCTATCACCCCTCAATTTAAAGCTGTGTCCCCTCATGCTAGCTGTCACCATCTGAGGAATAAAGGCTCTCACTGTCCACCTTACCTAACCCAGTGTTTATCTTATATGTCTCAATTAGGTCACATTTCAACCTTCTTCTCTTTAACAAAAACAGCCTCAAGTCCCTCAGCTTTTCTTTGTAAGACCTTCCTTCCATTCCAGGCAACATCCTAATAAATCTCCTCTGTACCTTTCCAGATCTGTCCTATAATGCGGTGACCAGAACTGTACACAACACTCCAAAGGTGGCCGCATCAGAGTTTTATGCAGATGCAGCATGTCCTCATGGTTCTGAAACTTAAACCCTCCACTAATAAAATCTAACACACTGTATGCCTTCTTAAAAATTCCATCAACCTAGGATGCAACTTTCAGGAATCTATGTACATGGACACCGAGATGTCTCTGCTCATCTACACTACCAAGATTCTTATCATGAGCCCAGTACTCTGCATTCCTGTTACTCCTTCTAAAGTGAATCACCTCACACTTTTCTACATTAACCTCTATTGCCACCTCTCAGTCCAGCTCTGCAGCTAATCTATGTCCCTTTGTAACCTGCAACATCCTTCGTCACTACCGACAACTCTACCGACCTTCGTGCCATCCACAAATTTACTGAACCATCCTTCCACACACTCATCCAAGTCATTTATAAAAATGCCAAACAACAGTGGATCCAAATCAGATCCTCCTGGTACACAACTAGTAACTGAGCTCCAGGATGAACATCTCCCATCAACCATTACCTTCTGTCTACTTTCAGCTAGCCAATGTCTGATGCAAACCGCTAAATCACCCTCAATCCCATGCCTCCATATTTTGTGCAATAGCCTACCATGGGGAACCTAATCAAACACCTTACTGAAATCCGTATACATCACATTGACCGCTTTACTCTCATTCACCTGGTTGGTTACCTTTTCAAAGAACTCAATGAAGTTGTGAGGCACACCTTTCACAAAATTGTGTTGACTATCCCCAATCAACTTTTCTAGAGGATAATAAATCTTATCTCTTATATTTTCCAACACTTTACCTGCAAATGAAGTAAGGCTCACTGGTCTATAATTACCAGGGTTGTCTCTACTCCCCTTTGTGAACAAGGGAACAATACTTGCTATCCTCCAGTCTTCTGGCACTATTCTGCGGACATAAAGATCAAAGCCAAAGGCTCTAGCAATCTCCTTCCTGGCTTCCCAGAGAATCCCAGGATAAATCCCATCAGGCCCAGGGGATTTACCTATTTCACACTTTCCAGAATTGCTAACACCTTCTCCTTTTGAACCTCAATCCCATGTAGTCTGGTAGCCTGTATTTCAGTATTCTCCTCGACAACCTTGCTTTTTCTAGTGTCAAAACTGACAAAAAATATTCATTTACCACTTCCCCTCTCTCCTATACTAGCCATTCGGATATAGAACTGGCTCAAAGGTTGAAGATAGAGGGTGGTAGTGGAGGGTTGTTTTTCAGACTGGAGGTCTGTGACCAGTGGAGTGCCACAAGGATAGGTGCTGGGTCATCGACGTTTTGCCATTTACATCAATGATTTGGATGCGAGCATAAGAGGTACAGTTAGTAAGTTTGCAGATGACAGCAAAATTGGAGGTATAGTGGACGGCGAAGAGGATTACCACAGATTACAACAGGATCTTGACCAGATGGGCCAAAGGGCTGAGAAGTGGCACATGGAGTTTAATTTAGATAAATGCAAGGCACTGCATTTTGGGAAAGCAAATCTTAGCAGGACTTATACACTTAATGGTAAGATCCTATGGAGTATTGCTGACCAGAGATTTTGTAGTGCAAGTTCATAGTTCATTGAAAGTGGAGTCGCAAGTAGATAAGATAGTGAAGAAGGCGTTTGATATGCTTTCTGTTATAGTATTTCCAGTCAATATTTGGGAAGTTAAAGTCCCCCATAACAACTACCTTGTCATGCTCGCTCCTACCAAGAATCAACTTTGCTATCGTTTCCACTACATCTCTGGAACTACTTGGAGCCCTATAGAAAACTCCCAACAGGGTGACTTCTCCTTTCCTGTTTCTAACCATAGCCCATACTGCCTCAGTAAACAAGTCCTCAAACATTCTTTCTGCAACAGTAATACTGTCCATGACTAACACCCTCGCACCCCCACCTCCACTAGCCTTTTACCATCTTCTCTGTTCTTACTGAAACATCTAAATCCCGAACCTGCAGCAACCATTCCTGTCCCTGCTCTACCCACGTCTCTGAAATAGCTACAACATTGAAATCCCAGGTACAGGAAGTTCATCCACTTTATTCCGGATGCTCCTGCCATTGAAGTAACCACACTTCAAAACAAATTCCTGCTTGCTGGTGCACTCTTGTGACCATGAAACCTTATTTCTGACCTCACTACTCTTTATGTCCTGGACACTGGAACTACAATTTAGGTTCCCACCCCCACAACTGAATTAGTTTGAACCCACCTGAAGCGGATTAGCAAATTCCACCCCCCACCTCCCCCCCCAGGATATTGGTACCCCTCTGATTCAGCAGAAGACCATCCTGAAGTTATGCTTAGTTAAATCTTTCTTGTTCCATTAACTATTTCAGACCATTCAATATTCTCATTTCAGTATATGGAAAGTCTGCCGATGTAGTTGCTTTATTTAAAAAAAAGATTTACAGCTGTCAAACTCTCCCCTTTTGCTTCCAATTCATTCATCTCGGGTCTGATTCAGCTTGTTTCAGCCTAATTGTTCAAGATCTCAAATGCAATTCTGTTATGTATCTGAATGGGAGAGATGTGAAAATAACCAGCAGCAAGCTTTCCTGAGTCTAAATCGAGAGGTAGTTTTATTCATGTGTTCACTCTGAACGGACAAAATAAATCTCTTTTGAACGTAAAGTAAGGTTCCCTCAACACTGTCCCCATTAAACAATTCAGGGACAACACAGGGCAAACACAGTGGAAAATCTTACCACACTCTTTAAACTCAGTTCCTCCAATACTACCCCCATCTGACAGAGACTGACATTCAAAACTGAATAAGGAAGGAACAGTTTTAAATTGAGATTAGGTGAAATTATATGGAGTTTGAGGATAGTATGAGTGAAAGGTGTTAAATTGTCTATGATTGTACTGATTAGTGAAGTATACATACCCAATGGAATGAATAACGAATTCCTGTGCTAATTTTGCAATATTCCTTGATGTTATGATCTGTATATTTCTGATGGAAATTTCCTGTTCACTGACAACCTCACCAGATGCATCCAGATCTTGAGTTGGGCAGATCAGTCACACAAGCCAGTTTGCAGACAAGGCAATACATAAATCACTAAAATAAGGAAAAAAGAAATGTATCTAAATTCCCGAGACTTTTTTTGAGTCACAGAAACATACAGCACAGAAACAGACTCATCTGTTTCACCAGCCCTTGTCGACCATAATCCCGACAATAAACTAACCCCACTTGTCTGTGCTTGGTCCTTTGTCCCTCCAAATTTTTCTTTTTCATGTACTTATCCAAATTTCTCTTAAACTCTGTAACTGTACCCCCATACACCACTTCCTCTGGAAGGTCATTCCACACATAAACCATCCTCTGTGTAAAAGGATGTTTTTAAATTACTTTTATCATTGCTTTTTAGATGCCCTCAACATGGACACTACAAAAATTATTTACTATTGTCACCAGTTTAAGAAGTTGTTCTCAGGATCAATGCTCACTGTAGCAATTTGAGAACCAGAAGAATAAACTGCAAAGATTCTCAGTCATCATGAGTTGGAAAATCCCAGGCGATCTGCTGACCTCTCAGTCCTGATTCTGAAAATTAGCTGCTTCAAGGTGAAGGTTCTTATCATGAGTCTGAAATCATAAAATCTACATTTTTGCCTTGAAATCAGAGTCTCTCATTCCATGTGTGTAGAACAATATATCGGCTCAAAGATGTAATCTACATAATTTTATTATTGACATTTTGAAAACATCTCTGCTGCAGCACAGCTGCTGGAACAACAGCAAGTGGAGACCCTCTTCGAATTTTGAGAATTAAACCACTTAGAAGAGAAAATGGCTTTGTGTCGTTACTCTCAGTCTCAGAGACAAACTCGTTAAAAGCATCAGCTAATTGATCATAGTGGCTGGAGCCATTGTCAATAGGTTCTTGTTTGTGATCCAACTAAAACTGCTGAATCCCAAAGTTCTCCAATGTTCTTTGAGCCTTCCCATATCCATCTTGCTGATGTAGTCATATTCATTTCCTGATCATGTAAGATCTTAAACAGAGATACAACTCGACCTGTGGACACTGAGTATGGTTGAGGTTGACCATGTTCTTTTATCCCTCTGTCAGAGCTGCACTCTCTTGCTCCCTATATCAGAAAATAGGGTGCAGCTGCTCAGACAGAACACTTCACATCTCCAGTAAACCATTTGAATGCGTTGAGTTAAGAAACCAATAACCTGTCTTCCATTGCAAGCCGCACATAACTGTCTCAGTCAGATATTTGCAGTTTCAATTTAATGTCATTATGTGAGACTGGAACATTCGTATCAACATCGATCAAATCATCCACGTCACAAATCAAACATTTAACAAGCACTACACACCAGAGGCAAATCAAAAATGTCAAAAGGAAATGGTAGAGGGAAAGGGAGAGTGTTAAATCAAAATGACGTTGTTGGAGAAAATAATGCACTCCAACCACTTCTAAATGCATCCAGAGAGTTTGCCCATTTTTACAACTGCTAAAGCCTTTTACTCAGCTTCAGCCAATCACCAATATAGTTTATAAAACATCTGAGAGTTTCTGTTTTTCCATCCTGCAGGATGAATGAACCAATCCTGCGCCCCAACGGGCAAGCACACTTGAGGAGATGGAGAATTCCGACCTCGTAGAGCTGACTCAGAACTCGTGCCCAGTCATAGCTTCCAGTTAATGGCTGTTCATTTTGTAATGCCCTGATATATTTTAAATTAAAACTTGCTGTTTGTGTCAGACACACTGCAGACATCACTGAAGTAAATCGGTTCTCAAGGGACATATCAGGCAACAGACGCTTCCCATTACTGCTCAAACAGAATTATATAATGATTGGGGCAGTTACAGCCCACATTCCCTCTTCACACACTCACCCTGTCAAACATACATCTTTGAATGAAAGAAAACAAGAGCTATGTTGAAATCGATCCACAATTGGCCTAAGGAACCTTGTCAAAATGAGGGTAAATTAATAAGTTTCTGCTCCAAGATATTGTCCAGTGAATCCT
The DNA here is from genome assembly GCF_020745735.1 of Hemiscyllium ocellatum. Classification (NCBI taxonomy): domain Eukaryota; kingdom Metazoa; phylum Chordata; class Chondrichthyes; order Orectolobiformes; family Hemiscylliidae; genus Hemiscyllium; species Hemiscyllium ocellatum. Next base: position 108,887,987 of record NC_083402.1, read on the forward strand.
GTTGAATGTGAGCTTGTGCATGTCTCAAATGAGCATATGATCAGAATCTCTGCATCCACCCAATTCCTACAATTTCCCAGGACTGTCCTTTGAAGACAATGGAGAAGAGGAGCTTGTACTGACCTTATCTCCCTCTCATGTTCCTCACTCACCCTGCTGTGAAGACATCAGTCTCTGTCCCTCTTCCCCTGCTGTTGGGACAATCCTACTCTTGATAGCATTGTGAGTTTTATTAAACTCTCCCAGTGCAGGTAGTGGGGCACGCAAGATCAACATTATCCTTCCCCATTGTCCCCAGAGGGTGTTGCTGTGCTGTATTTTGTGAGTAATTCTATGCAACATGGAAAAGTGAAACATTGGGCAGGTTTTAATGCCAAGGGAGTAGCCCTGCCCGCTGTATGGAAAGTTGTGATTAAGTCCACCTTTTCCAGTTAGGAAGGGTGTCTTTTAGTTTACACAAAAACAGAAATTGCTGAAGAAACTCAGCTGTTCTGGCAGCATCTGTGGATGGAAAACAGTAAATGTTTCAAGTCGATGTGATCCTTGTGCTGAAGAAAAGTCAACTCGGCTGTCTATCCAAAAATGCAGCTGAACTTGCTGAGTTTCTCCAGGTTTTAACTTTCAGTCTGTGTAATGTTTTGTTTTATTTCAGTGACTTTTGATTTCTCAGACCTGGAAAAATGTGACTCTTTAAGAGGAATCATTTTTCCAAGGTTCTTGAGGTCAATTGCATATTGAGTTCAATTTCGCACTGACTTCAGCCTTTTCTTTATTGATGATGCATTTCTGACCATCCTTAATTACCTTTGAGTTGAGGGTGCAGAACCACCTTCGTGAGTCACTGCAACTTACATAATCATTCAGAATATTGTTGGTACGCACGTTTCAGAATTTTGATAAATACATGATGGAAGCATGATATGGTTCCCAGTCAGGATGCTCTGCAGAATGAAAGGCAACTTGCAGGTGATGGTTCTTTCCAGGTTCCCCTTGTTCTTCCACATGATATTGGCTGTGTTTTTTGGAGCATGCTGGTGGTATATGCTTCGGTGACTGTGCATTGGTATTGGAGGTTTAATGTTGTAATTGGTGAATAATCTTCTGTCATCTTCAGGCCGAGCAATTTGATTCCAGCTTGATTGACTTTGACATCCAGAATTGCATTAAATCTCTTTTTCGTCCAGTATATATTCTTTGGAATCCAAATGACAGTTTCCACATGTTAAGTAGAAGATAGACATGAGTAATTAGGAAATAAATCAGTGTTAATGTTTTCTAATCAACCTGTTCAGAGGTATCATTACATACCTCAGGAGAAGGTGCAATTTCAACCCTGTCCTCTAAGTTCAGAAGTAGGCACATTACCTCTATGTCATCAGAGCTGTCTGATGGAGCCATAATTGATTAAGCAGAGCCAATGAATGGAGCAGACAGTACGATGTGCAGACACTTGGAAGGTGAGTTTAATGTCCAAGAAACAGCCTTAGGTACACCTAATGAATCAACAAAATACAGTCCATTTGAATTAGTTTTCGAACATGAGGTGAGAGAACCATTGAAACCAATTCAGGAGAAATTGGTGAGTCAGATTGAGAGCCCACACTTTTAGAATTTGTGTCAAAGTTTAGGGCAAGATTAAATAGAGCGGATGAGTTGGTGAGACAGCATTTAAAAGTAGCACATCTAATGATGAAACAGGAAGCAAACAAACCAAAAATGTACATATTCGCTTAACACGTACAGATTAACTCTCAGTATCACTTTTAGTAGAAGGTGAACCATGAAAACCCAGGATTATGGGCCTTGTCCAATCAAAAAGAAATTGAATGAGTTGAGCTATTTAATGAGATTATCAGACAGAAATATATTTCACACAATGTGTCACATGAATATGCAGAAAAGTTACTAGGAAACAGTGAGGTCTGCAAATGTTGGAGGTCAGAGTTGAGAGTGTGTTGTGGGAAAAACACAGCAGGTCAGGCAATATCCGAGGAGCAGGAAAATCAAAGTTTACAGCCAGAACCCTTCATCAGGAATGAAGCTGAGAGCCAGGCTGACTCGGATGCTGCCTGACCTGCTGTGTTTTTCCAGCAACTCATGCTCAAAAGGTACTTTGATAAGGAAGGAAAGTAAAAGGGGAGTGTGTTACTGTTAACGACACTGAGTGAAGAACTAAGTTAAGAGGATTCTGAATTGGACTTTCCTCAAATTAAATTGGACAATAAGGAGGTTCTTATAAATTGGGATAAATTATTGAGTTACCTTCTAAAGGAAAATCAAAATGACCTGAATGAGTTCTTGCAATCGTGTGGGGAGATATGTGGGAATAAGCTGGGAAGTACTAATCTAATTACGCATGGTGTAGACGTAGGAAATGTGGTTTCAATTCGGTATCACCCTCACAGACCTCACCTTTCAAAGTTGTCATAGGTTCAAAAAGAGATTGAATGCCTGCTCAAAGACAATACAATCAAAGTGAGTTGCAGCGAATGAAACTTCTCCAGAGCAATGCTGCCAAAACCAGGAAGTACCCGATGATTATTTGTGGACTATTGCAAAGTCTTTGCAGTTACCAAATCTGATTCATATCCTACTCCGTATGTGTAAGAATGCATTGAGAAGGTGGGAAAAGTAATTCACATTTCAGCATTGGACTTACTCAGAGGATACTGGCAGGTACATTTATCCGAAAGAGCGAAGGAAATTTCAGCTTTCCTGACACCTGCCGGATTGTACCAGTTGAAAGCCCAGTCATTTGGTATGAAAATTGCATCAGTCCCATTTCAAAGACGAACCGATGAAGTAATTTCAGAATTCCCCAATTTTGTGGTGTATATTGGCAACCTGATGAGTTTTAGTCACACACGGAAAGTACTTTTAGACCATCTGTCAGAATTATTCAATGGGTAAAATGAGTTCACAAAAGTCCAAGTCAGGTTCATGGCCATGTTATAGAACGTGGACACATGGCCCCAGAGGATATGAAAACAAGTCTTATTGGGGAGTGTTGCATGGCATCGATAAATAGGGAAATACTATGATTCTTGAGAGTGAGTGGTTTTTATGGGAAGTTTATATCAAACTGTAGCAATATCGTTGCTCCACTGACTGACTTGTTGAAGAAGTGCAGAAAATATGAATAGATGACAGAGTGTCAGAAGACATTTGACTGAAAGCTGTGTTAGCAACATCTAATTATGCAAAGCCACTTCAGATTGTTATAGATGTGAGTGATGTGGGTGCCAGTGTTGTACTCTTCAAAAAAAAATGATAAGAAGGTAGAAAGATCTATTGGCTGTTTTTTTTCAGAAAATTACAGAAATATTTCATTCAAGGTTTGTGCGAAGATTTGTAGCTCGGGTGCTCGTTGTTGTGGTTCTGTTCGCCGAGCTGGATGTTTTTGTTGCAAACGTTTCGTCCTCGGGCTAGGAGACATCATCGGTGCTCTGGAGCCTCCTGCAAAGCGCTTCTTTGATGTTTCTTCTGGTATTTATAGTGGATATTCCACTATAAATACCAGAAGAAACATCAAAGAAGCGCTTCGCAGGAGGCTCCAGAGCACTGATGATGTCTCCTAGCCAGGGGACGAAACGTTTGCAACAAAAACATCCAGCTCGGCGAACAGAACCACAACAGAAATATTTCATGATTGAGAAAGACACTTTGAGCTTGGTGTTGGTGTTGCAAGAATTCAACATTTATAATTCAAGTAATATGGTTGAAACAATTGTATATACTGATCATAACCCTTCAATGTTTTTGGAGATATTTAAGGAAACAAATTCCAGACTGTTTGCAGAGACCTTATTATTGCAGCAATTCAATTTGAAATTTATACACGTGGCAGGATGAGTGAGTGTATTTGCTGATGTCACAGCTTTGATGAAGGAAGATGGAGATGGGGAAAACCTGGACTGAACTAAACTGTAGTGGTGAATGTTTGCATGCTTAGAGTCAACATATTGTATATGTATGTGGTGTCCTATCAGAGGTTTATAAAAATGAAACAAAATCTTTGCGCATTGATGGTTCTTTTTTTAACAGAGCAGGAATGATGATACTGTGGCTTTGTGAGGTGTATTTTGTTCTGGTTTGTTTTTGAAGAGAGTTTTCAAACAGAGGTGTTGAGCTATTTATTTGAATTGACATAGTAAATAGCTTGATTTCATTTGATTTATCATTGCCACATGTCCCCGCGTGTAGTGAAAACGCCTGCATGAAATACAGACGGTTCAGCACATATAAATACCATGGAGTGATTGAACAGGGTGAGGAATACAAAGCTATGGCTGGAAAGAAGGTACACAAAAAGCAAGATTGACATTAGCTTTGAAATTTGAGAAGTCCATTCAGAAGTGTGATAACAGTAGGAAAGAAGCTGTTCTTGAATCAGTTGGTAAGCCTGTTTAAGGTTTTGTATCTTGTGCCTGATGAATGAGTTCAAAAGAGATTATAAATGGGGTACTTTGATGATGTTGGTTGTCTTTCAAGGCATTGGGAAGTGTAAATGCATTCAAAGATTGAACGGTTGGCTTGCATGATGGACTGGGCTTTATTCACAATTCTCTGGAGTTTCTGATGGTTCTGGATAGAGCTGTTGCCATTCCAAGCCATGATGCACCCAGATGGAGTGTTTTCTGTGGTGTATCTGTAAAACTTAATGAAAGGCATGGACATGTGAATTTCATTATGCCGCTATGCCTTCTTGGTTATGGAATCAATGTGTGTAGTCCAGGATAGATTGTTGGTGATTGTAAATCCTTGGAACTTGATGCTGTCGACCATCTCCACCTCAGCTCCATTGAGGAGCGTGCCCTCCTCCTTGCTTTCTGAAGTCGATGATTGGATCTTCAGTTTTGCTGACATTGAGGTAGAAATTGTTATCTTAATACCATGCCACCAAAGCACTCTATCTCTTTCCTGTATTTTGTTTCATCATTGTTTAATATGCAGTCCATAAGGGTGACTCCATCAGCGAACTTGTCCATGGAGTTCAGATAAAATTTGACCAGACAGTAAAGGCATTGAATAAAATTGTTAGTGGTTTGTGGTCAGTTTCAATCCTTTATGGGATGCTAAAAATATAGAAACTTTCTCACATGCCTAAGTTGCTTGCCTACAAATGGAGAAAGCAAGATTTCACTGGTCCCTCCTTCCACCCAGGCTTCAGAACCATGTGAACATAGAAATAGTGCACCGTAGAGTTTTCACAACTTGAAGAAAGGGCCTTTGTCCTGTTATGTCCATGTCAGCCATCTATTCCAATCCAGTTTTCCGACTTAGCTCTTGACCCTGTATTTTATGGCATTTTATGTGTTCATGTCAATATTTGAAGGCTTCCTGCCTCCATCAACCATTTTGACAGTGTGTTTCAGATACCAATCAACCTCTGGGTGAAGCGTCATAGCCCAGCACCTTGTGCACATGCTCAGTAGATATTTTTTCTGGACTATTGGTACAGTTAACCCTATACCTCAATGATTGGTCATATTGAAAGGTCCAGATTACTGGATATTGCTCTAATATGTTCTACTGCCACTGCTGAGAAATGGAAACCAAAATGAAGTAATCAGAAACGATGTAAGTCTCTTGAATTGAACAATCAGTTGAAATCAGCAAAGAAGTATGCTTGCCTTTATTGATTAGTGCATTGAGTACATAGTTGGAAGTCATGTGTGGCTGTACAGGACATTGGTTAGGCCACTTTTGGAACACTGCATTCAGTTCTGGTCTCCCTGCTATAGGATGAACCTTGTGAAACTTGAAAAGCTTCAGAAAAGATTTGCAAGGTTGTTGCCAAGGTTGAAGGGTTTGAGCTATAGGGAGAGGCTGAATTGGCTGGAGCTATTTTCTCTGGAGCATTGGAGGCTCATGGGTAACCATATAGAAGATTTTAAAATAATGAGGTGCACAGCTAGAGTGAAAAGCCAAAGCCTTTTCCCCATGTTTAGGGCATTCAAAACTAAAAGGTTTAGCTTTAAGGTGAGGGGCAGAATGGTTTAAAAGAGAACTTACGGACAACTTCTTCATGCAGAGGGTGGTGCTTGTATGGAATGAGCTGCCAGAGGAAGTGGTGGGGTCTGATAGAATTAAAAAATTTAAAAGACATCAGGATAGGTATATGAATGGAATGGGTTGAGAGATATGGCCCAAATGCTGGCAAATGGGACTAGATTAATTTAGGATATCTGGACAAGTTGGACCAAAGTGTCTATTTCTATAGTTTAGAACTCCATGACTATATAACTCTAAATACAACTTGAGCCAGGCAAAATTAGTTGACAATCCATTGTTTATCTTTTTTTAGGGAGATGGTATGAATGACACAAAGTTTGGGGAATAAGAAAGTGAGAAAGATTGCCAGAGGATACAGTGAGATATAGATCGGCTGGAGACGTGGGTGGAGAAATAGGAGATGGAGTTAAATCTGGACAAATGTATCGTGATGCGTTTTGGAAGATCTAATGCAGGATGGAAGTATGCAGTAAATGGCAGAACTCTCAGAGGAATCAATGTACAGAGAGATCTAAGCGTACTGGTCCACTGTTCTCTGAAAGTGGCAACACAAGTGGGTACAATGGTCGAGAAAGTCTATAGTTTGCTTCCCTTCATTGACTGGGGCAGACAGTAAAAATTGGAAGTCGTTTTGCAGCTCTAACGAACTTTAGTTCAGGCATGTTTGGAATATTGTGCACAGTTCTGGTCGCCACACGACAAGAAGGACGTGGAGACTTTGGAGAAGTTACAGAAACGGTTTGGCAAATGTTGCCTTGTATGGAGGGCATTAGCTGTGAGGAGAGATTGGAAAAAAACTGTGATTTGATTTAATGTGAATACCCAAGGATGAGTAATGAACTGATTGAAGTCTTACCAATTATATGAGGCATGGATACTCAGAGCCTTTTTTCTGAGAGTAGAAATATCAATGACTGGGTACATAGGTTAAGGTTAAAGGGGAACGAGTTTAAAGGAGTTGTGAGAGGAATGAGTTTAACACAGAGGGTGGTAAGTGCCTCAAATGTGCTGCCAGAGGTAGTGGTGGAGCTGTATAAAATAGCAAAGTCGACGAGACATCTTGACATACATATGCACTGGGTGGGAATTGAGGGATATGGACCATAAAGAGGAAAGATCTTATAGTTCAGAAATGCATCATGTGTCTGCACAATTTTGGTGAGCCGAAGGACCTGTTCCAGTGCTGTACCTTTCTTTGTTCTCTGGTGGTATCATGCTACAGCCAATGGATGAGAAATTTAGAGGCTCCAGACTAATGTCCTGAGGGCAAGTTCAAATTCTACCACAATACCTGTTAGAATTTCAGTGAGATGAATACAAACAACATCTGGAATAGAATCTTCTAAGTCCCTAGGCAAAGTGTGCTATGTTTTGGATTTGTTGTAAAAAAACTCAGGAAATCTCGTAAGGACTATCATAACATCAGGAACAACTCACAACTCACTTTACCACCCTCTTTTAGCGGGTGGTAAAGTTTCTTACTAGGCAGTGGTGAGTTGCCAATGAAGCATGATTCCAGCTTACTAACACTAAAAATCCCCTTGTTAACATTTAGCTTCCTACCTTACCGAATGTGCCAAATAAGCTCGACATCAATAAATCTCAACATGGAAATTAGATTGGATTCCTGGTGACCTTTGCAAACTGTGAGGAGTTTCCATGTTGGCACAATCCATGGACACCAGCTGCACACACCTCACATCCACAGATATTGGCATCTGACATTTGCCAACCCAACATGACCATCATGGCACTTCTCTGATACACTGGCAGGGTGCTGTGGAATCCAGACTTGCACTACAGGGTGCATTTGCAACTAGCATTGAAAGGTTGCAGTGCGGATACTTTGTGCTCACTAACAGGCACCCAGCTCACAGGTTGGAAAAGGCTGCATCTCAGCGCTACTCACTTGCTCTCTTCATAGTCACTTAGCATCTACCCAATATTCACAGCATCCTTGCTATGCCTTGCTGTGCCAGTCTGTTTGCATGTTGGCACTCCAGTCAGGGCCTGAAGCCATCATGTTTTTTTGCAAAGACAAAGGACACACCTTATCATTAAAGATTAGTCCAGGAGGTGGGGTAGTGAGGAGGTGACATAAAGTCATAGAATGATAGAGTTGTACTGTATGGAAACAGACCCTTCAGTTCAACTTATCAATGTCAAACCGGATATTCTAAATTAATCCAGTCCCATTTCTCAGTGTTAGGCCCATATTCCTCCAAATACTTTTGGTTCATGTAACCATCCAGATGCCTTTTAAATGTTGCAATTTTATCAGCCTCCAACACTTCCTTGGGCAACTTGTTCCATTTGTGCACTCCACTCTCTGTGTGAAAAGTTGCCACTTAGGTTCCTTTTAAATCTTTCCCCTCTCAACCTAAACCTATACCCTCTTGTTTTGGACTCCACTACCTGAGGAAAGGACTTTGGCTGTTTACCTTATCCATTCCAGCTCAAGATTTTATAAACTTCTAGTAGATCACATCTCAGCCTTTGATGCTCCAGGGAAAATAACCCGAGCCTATTCAACCTCTTCCTACAGCTGAAACCTCCAACCCTGGCAAAATCCTTGTGAATCTTTTCTGGACCTTTTCAAGTTTCACACCATCTTTCCTATAGAAGGGAGACCAGAATTGAATGCAGTATCCCAAAAGTGGCCTTAGCAATGTCCTGTACAGCTACAACGTGACTTTCCAATTCCTATACTCAATGCACTGACTAATATAGGCAAACATACCAAGTGCCTTCTTCATTATCCTGTCTACCTGTGACTCCATTTTCAAGGAACTATGAATCTGCACTCCAAGGTCTCTTTATGAATTGCACACCGAGACCGCAACATTTATCTGTCAGGGGGTTCCAATACTGGCAGTTATGGAGAAATGGCCACACACAGTTGAAGGGTTTGGCCAATCTCACTATCCACTTGGATCTCTTACGGTCAGGAGATATATCCAACCAAAGTCGGAGAGTGGACAACAGCCAGTGCTATAGCTCCAGAACAAGCAGTCAGGGGAATCGTGTTTTGTTATCTGGGGTCTCACAAAGACTGCAGTCAAGGTCAGATCAGTCATATCTATGTTCTGCTTCGCAAGTTTGTTCTGGACACCAGGCAAAAGCAGTCCTGCTCTGTTCCAGCTGAACAGAACAGTTCAGCTGCTGATTTTTCAGGAGGGTGCGAATGGAAGCTGTCTCAAAGTCTGGAGGATCTGCTGCATGGTTCACTTTGTGGAGGAGAGTGTGCAGCCCTCTTTCACAGTGTGTGCCATCACTGACTCTTCTGAGAACAAAGAACATTTCTGCTCTTTATGTTCCTAACAGAGGTCATTTCCAGCAAGAGTGTTGTGCCCAGCTGCTGGTGGAAATCTGGACACTTTGATTGCCTTCCTAAAAAAGTGAAAATGGACACAAGAATTTCAGGGATGATGGCAAGCCCAGGAGCAGCAACAGGCCGACATGAAGGACCAGAAGTATCCATCTTAGGCAGACTCTGTGGGTTGCACAGGAGGCCCAGTGTTTACTGGCCCTGATGTTATTTTCTGAGTGTGTGTGAAATACAGTGCTGACACATGCTCTGTATGTCCTAGGATGTTGAGAAGGAACTCTGCTGGATGCAGGAATGGGACCTGAGGTCTGCTGGAGAAGGAGGTTATCCTCTCCCAGTGGCTGCAAAACTGACAGCACCTGGAATCTCGATGTGACTGGTACCTTCCAAGGAGTGAGAGGTCACTTGTGTGGAATCTCTCCGTCATGCACTCACAAATACATCAGCACACTGATCACTGCCATCTGTGTGTGGTCACACTGATGCATTTAGTTTATCAACTAGAGTGAGGAAGTGGTGTGTGTGTGTGTGTGTGTGTGTGTGTGTGTGTAAGAGAATGAGGTGGAGAGAAAGAAAGAAATTATATGTTTGTGAAGAGCTGTAAAAGGAAGTTAGAGATCAGACATCTCTCTGTGATATTGAGGCAGAGGTGAAGCAGAACAGTTTAAGATTCCCAGTGTGGGAGAAGGGGTTTGCAGCTGGGTGGTTGGGATTGTATGTGGTAACTATGGCCAGTGATACGTGTGCTTACATAGATATAAAGGAAAAGGGCACTGGAAGCACTGGTCACTGTTGAAGCATTTTACAAATTAATTGATCATTTTGAACCAATCTAATTGACTGGTGACAACCAGAATAGTTACTTGTGTAATTCACAGAATATTATTTTTCACGCCAATACATATAGAATTGGTGTACGCAGAAGGAGGGACATGGAGAGCCACCCAATACATACCCACACCATGTGTTGGACTATACAAAACCAATAGCAATGTGGAGTTGAACACTCAACATTGAATCGGAACAAAACAGGATGAAAGCAAGTAATCAAAGATTTGACAAATATGGATGATTTATCAAGATCCTTTGATGAGATTGAGTGATCTGTTTAGCTCCCAAACTTAATTAAACTAGTGTACATTTTAAATTACTGGTAAATTGACGTGGGTTAATCAATGATGTTAAGATTTTCTTTGAAAATGTATATCGCGAGCTCATACCTTTGTCATAAACCTGTCTGATCTACCATTGTGCTGAAAATGTATGACTCCTACTTGCACTCTGTACAACCTTAGTGGGTCAGTTAGTAGTGGAAACAGCTCAGCAGAATAACAGAACACAGACATTGACTCAGAGAGGGGACAGTCCAAAACATGGCCTGATACAATGATGAAATGAGAATTTTTCAATATGGATATATCAATAGTTAATTCCATTTATTTAGCCAATATGTACCCAAAGGTCTAAACCCAAGGGTCACAGCTAAGTTTGAAGAAAGGGGCAAGGGATTCAAGGTCCCTAATTAATCACAGATCGAGGACTGTCATGAGTAATTTGGAGCCTGACTATTGCATCATAGAGTCATGTGGGTTGTCATGGAGAAAATGTAGAGAATCACCAGGAGATGCAGAGAGTTCTTCAAGAAGTTGGTCTTTTATTTGCAAATTAAAAACCTCGACACTAAGAATACCAATCCTAAAATGCCCCTGAACCTCAGGGTCTGTGGTTTTTTATAGTTTTTTTTATCATGTTTCTGTTAGCTTATCATCATGTCCAACTATATTAATCAAAGTACCTCACTCCAGCTACATAATAGACCACTGATGTTAGTTCTCATTATCTCTTTAGTTGTCCCACTATAGCTTTTCCTACATGCTACATAATGTTATTCTAATGTTACGATTAGATATTTAGTGTCAGCTTTTGCAACAATGGTCTTTCATTCCAGACACGACTTCATATTTTCCTAATGTCATGATTAGATATTTATTGTCAATAGTCTCAAGCAGGCTTACTCTACTAACTATTGATTAGATATTTAATATCATGCTCCAAATATTTATAGTCCCAATCCTGCCATAATGAGACTTAGCAGGTGAGGCTAACTTTACTAACTGTGTTATCTCATCTTGTCATAGTGACCTTTCATCCTCAACCTTACTCTGCTAATTGGTGTAATTGACTAAGTTGTGTAAGCACAATGCAGGAGAGCAAAGAAGGATAGTGTTTGCTATACCTATGGATCATGGATACTGAAACAAATACAGGAAAATTTGAGACAAATTTATATGCGTATGGTTCCTCTATGGATAACAAATGCACATCTCTTTAAACTTTAATGACAAAACTCTGATCTAACTGATTCCCAGCTTAGGGATGTATCAAGTGTGTATAGAATTCTTGCTGAATGCATTGTAGATAATTATATGACAGTAGGGATTGACTTGTTGGTACCTGTCATATCAGTTGAAAATATGGCAGTAGTCAGAGGAAATCATTATATAAAATATCATCATATACAGGGTATACTGTGGGGATAGAGGATTCTCTAGCTTGCAGCAACTTGGAGGGAGATCAGATCGAAGTCATATGTCCATTTTCTGATATATGTCAGAGAAGAAGCAAGATGCAGATTTAGTGTCCCACAAATCATATAATGACAGCAAAGTGGCAACAAAAGAGCCAACAGCTGTTGCATCCGTGAGTATTGGGGGATATTGTTTTACCACGTGGCAACAGGTATTCACAATAGGCATCTGCAACGAATAGATGTACTTCCACCCACAGTGGCGGGCAAGGCTGTGGTAGGTGGAACTAACTGAAATATACAAAAGGAAAGCAGTTACTTTTCAAATCGAGGAAAGTATGAAACTCAATCTGGTACAGTACCTAAGGTGGGTGCCACATTTACCCAAACGCCCCACAATAACATCAGGACAAAGTACGGCGTGTATATAGAATACTTTAGTCAGTGACATTGAACGTATCGATTCTGCCATCTTGCTGGACTTCCTCCTGGACCTAATCAGATCAGAATAGTAGATAAAAAGAGATCATGTGTCCCTCCCCTTCTTTTATTTCAGACAGTATTAACACTGAGCAATCGAAAACCATCATGGTACACAAGCTACTTTTTAACAAAATTTAGAAGAAAAAGAGACTTGAGAACATATTTGACTCAGGGATAAAGAGTCATTTTAGCCAGTTTCCAAAGAAATGTCGTGCTGGAGTGAAAACATTAACTCTATTTCTCTCTCCACAGATGACAGACCTGCAGAGTATCTCCAACATTTTCTGTGTTTGCTTCAGATTTCCAGCATCTGCAGTATTTTGCTTTTAATATGATGAAATTTTATTGTATTCAACAAGGAGTACAAAGATTCATAGAATCATACAGAAAGGAAACAGACCTGTCAGTCCAATCACTTCATGCCAAACATAACCCCAAGCTAAACTAGACCCAACTGCTTGCCCCTGGCCCATATCCCTGCAAGCATTTCCTATTCATGGATCGATACAAATATTTTTAAACATTGTAAGTGTCCCCATGTCCATTATTTCCTCAGGACGTTCATTCCACACACGAACTACAATCATGGTAGAGAATATGTCCCTTAATTCTTTTTTAAATCTCTCTCCTCTCACCTTAAAATTGTACCTCCCTAGTCTTGAAATCTCCCATCGTAGAGAAAAGGCACCACCATTAACCCTATTGATACGTTTGATGCCTGTTTGAGTCTGGCCACAGCCAGCTGCTGTCTGAATCCAGCAGGTGCCGACTTCAGCTGCTGGTGTGTGCAGAGACGAGAAGAGGCAGTTCTTATAACTTCACAAGTTACTTTATTAATACATTAAATGATACGCTTATCTCTTATGCATTCTCTTACAAACAAGAGCTTATGCATTTTTCCACAAACTGAATTAAAAACCTATTTTCACCCACTCCAGTCCCCTGACACTCCCTGCGTAGTCACAGAAGGATCTGGATAACTGTTCTGCTCTGCTAAGGAGGGCTGATGTTGGTCACATGCTGCTGTCTCTTTCTGTGTCTCTCCCCACGTCTCCACGTGCCTGACATAGGGTCTGATTTGTAATGGTGAGTCTCCAGAGTTATCGCTGCCTGTGTACCACAAGGGTCTACTTTTATTCTCTTTCCTTATCTTTCTCGAGTTGTGGTGTCTGTTTCCTGTTGGTTCACATTCATCTGTTAATTGCATGTCATTACCTTACTGGCTCCAGAACAAGGAGTGAGGTAGCATGACCTCATTGCCCCTCACCCAAATAAGGCCTCTGCATTCCCTCATCTTTCTTACTTTTTTCTGAAGAATATGTTTGGTACCAAGCAGTACCTGGACTCTGAACCTTCTCAGTTCACCAGCTGTTCTCCCTTGTGTGTGAACAGTTTTTGGTATACTGAGCATTCCAAGTCCCTGTCAGTGGATGGTACTTCTGTGTCCCTGCAGGCTCCTGGCTAACATCTTATTTTCAGAAGTAGTCGCCAACTGGTCCTCCTGTTTCTCTCTGTGCAGCAGCCTAGCTAACAATACCCGTCATGATTTTATAAACTTCTCTAGGGTCACCTCTCAATGTCCTATTCTCCAGTTATTAACCACATTGTCCAAATGCGATGCAAACTTCAGAGAATTATGAACCCTAGGTCCCTCCGTTCTACAGCACTAATCAAGGCTCTTTCTTTCTTGTATAAGTCCTATCCCTATTTGTTCGACCAAAATGCAATGCCTTGCTTTTATCCAGTTTGAACTCCATCTGCCATTTTTCAGTCCATTGATCTATATGAGCAAGACCCCTTTGTTAACTTAGAAAAGCTTCTTCTCTGTCTACTAGGCCACCAATTTTGGGATCATCCACAAACTTACTAACCATGCCTTCTATACTCTCATCGAAATCATTAACATAAATGTCAAACAAAGGTAACCCAGAACCGATTCCTGTGAAATATCGTTGGTTACCGTCCTCCAGTCTGAAAAACAACCTTCTACCACCACTCTCTGTCTCCTGCTGTCAAGCCAATTATATATCCAATTGGCAAGCTCACCCTGTATTCCATGTGACCTTACTTTACTAATTGATTTATGATGTGAACCCCTATTAAAAGCTTTACTTAAATTGAAGTAAACAACATCTACTGCTCTGCCTTCATCAAGCCTTTTGGTGACTTTCTCAAAAAACTCAATTAAGTTTGAGGCATAATTTTTCTCACACAAGACCATGCTGACTATACTTAACCAATTTTTGCCTCTCTAAATGTCTATGAATCCAACCTTTTAGAATCACCTCCAACAATTTACCCACAACTGAAGTGAGACATGCAGGTCTGTTGTTACCCAATTTCGCCTTACAAACTTTCTTAAACAAAGGTACAACATTATCCACCCTCCAGTCGTCAGGCACCTCATCCATAGTTATAGATGGTGCAGATATTTCTGCAATTTCCTCCTTTATTTCCCACAATATTCTTGAATACATGAGATCAGGTTGCAGAGATTTATTTATCTTTATATGCTCCATGACCTCCAGAAACTCATCCAATCTGTTTTTAAAACATCAAAATTTATTTCTCTGCATTCATGCATATCCATTTCTTTCTCCACACTAAAAACTGATGCAAAATATGCATTTTGGATTTCTCCATTGCTTGAGGTTCAAGACAAAAACGACCTCCTTGATCTTTAAGGGTCCCAACCCTCTCTCCAGACATCCTCTTACTCTTAATGTACTTGTAGAATCTCTTTGGATTCTCCATAAACTTATCTGACAATGCTATCTTATAATACCTTTTTGCCTTCCTGATTTTTCTCTTAAGAATGCGCATACGTTTTTATATTTATTAAGATATTCAATTAAACCAAGTTGTCTATCTCTAAAGTAAGATTCTCTTTTTAGTCTTGAGTAGAAACTTAATATCATTACTCATCCATTGTACCATAATCTTGTCAGTATTACTCTTCACTCTAACAGGAACATAATGACTCTGATTTCTTTTCATCATACTTTGGAAAGCCTCCCACTTGTCAGACACCCTTTTGCCTGGGAACAGTCAACTTTTGAAATTTCAGGTCACTTATCATTCAAATTTGCCTTACTCCACTCTACTCTTTTTGGCTTACATGAAAACTGAGCTTGAATCCAAAAGTCAGTATGACAGAGTTTGCTGAAGATAAAAGGCACAAAAAAGTAACGAGCAAAGAAGATGCTAGTCATCCAAATTGTGAGTGTGTGTGTGTGTGTGTGGGATGGGGGGGGCATGTTGGGGAACGACTGTGAAAACATTATAGATCATTGGTTAGTCCTGGACTGAAACATTGTGTTCAGTTTTCCACACTATACTTTCGCAGTTATGTCAAGGACATGGATAGAGTACAGCAATGGGATTTTAGACTGATACAAAGAACAAGCTCTTCAGTACTTGGGAAAACTGAAGAATCTGTGGTCATTCTCAATATTCTGAGTCACTTGATGCACTGCCAGCTTTCAAGTGGTTTTGGTTTTGCTCACTAGCCCCCACTTTTCAGGATTCCACCTTCGAAATGCTGCACTGTGGGAATCGATATATCAACACCCAGCTCGGATGGCATCATAGCATCCAGCATGTCGGAGACAAGGTTTGTTCCTGGCAGCAGAAGGAGGTGAAGTTGTGTTTCTAATGGTGTGGAAGGAGGCAGGTTTTGGCCCATTGCCCACAGCAGGACTTAGCAGCTTCAGTGGGGCTTGCGTTGCTAAGATCAGCCCAGCAGAGTTTCATGTCAGTGGCGTCGAGACAAGATGACTCCGAAAATGGCGACAGGGTTCTGCAGTGGCAGCACAGCGAAGGGACTTGAGGCTGGCATTGAGATAAAGGATCAGCCATGATCATGTTGAATGGTAGAGCAGGATCTCAGTTTTTATGTTTCTACACTTCTAAAACATGGTCAATCATTTAGTGCTTAGGGCAGTCACGTGGTCTGTATAATTTGCCCATTCCAGTGAATAGGCCTGCAGTTGTAGAGTAACGAGTCCGGGGATTTGCAGAGGATTGATCATGGACCTGCACAGAAATCAAGCAAGGGACCCTGACACGCATCAGACAGAATTCTCCACCCAGCACTTTGTGAAGGCGTAGAGAGAAAGGGTGATAGTGTGACATTGGTTACTCCTAGGGGTTAGATCATTGAATGCCAAGGGGATTATCAGGGCCACAGCTGCACTGGGAAATCGCAGAATAGGGAGCAGGATGCTCGAATGTATAAGTATTAACAATCGTGAAGGGGTGGAAACTCCCCTTTTACAGGGGTGAGGTGGAAGCGCAATAGAGGACATGGGATATTGTGGGACAGGTTGATCTGCGGTCACAACCACTCTGAGCTTATTGGAGGGATAGTTCGGTAAGATATCTATCACAGAGCTGTAAGTTGAGACTCAGAGGGTGATGTCAGAAGATGAAGTTACAATTCAAGGACATATGTGGGAACATGTGGCATTTTCGTATTGATGTGCTCAATAGGGAGTTCCAGGATGAAAGGAAAGTACTCTTTTCTGATGAAGGGACATCAGTGGATGCTGTATGATTGGGATATCCATCAGACTTTCGGAAAAGTCTTCTTCTGGAAGTTACCAAGCACATGGGACAAAATTAAAGTGCTGTCATAGATTAATGACTAACAGTCTGAAAATAAAGTGTTGGAATAAATGAGTCACATTGGCAAGCTGTGATTAATGGGATACCATAGGGGTTAACAATGTGCCCCAGTTGTTAACAACATGTATCAATGATTCCACGATGGACACCAAATGTAATTTTTTCAAATTTGAGGAAGACAAACAACTTGGTGAGATGTTGGGTGTGAGAAAATTCAAAGCAGCTTCAATGGATTTGCACAGGCTTA